>NW_010135633.1:91129-112538 GCF_000699245.1 Pterocles gutturalis
CCCTTCTTGCGCACTTCTTCCCGCTTTGCCTTGAAGAAAATAAGATTTGACTTCAGCACAGCCCGCAGAAAGGGCAGGTTTTTGCAGAGGGCTGGTGGGTGGCCGGAGGTCTGAGTCAGGGCGTCGTGGCAGGGCTGGGAGCCCCGGGGCTGGGAGCCCGCCTGGCAGGATGAAGCGGACTGCCTTTCCCTTCCTTCCTCACAGCCCGGCTTAGTACACAGGGCTCCTGACCACAGCCGCGGCTTTTTTCATGGAGAACAAAGCCCTTTTTATTTCTTTTTATTTTTTTTAATTTTTTTTTTTCCTCCTTGGATTTGGCTGTTGGAAAGGGTCTAGAAACTATTTGCACCAGGAAACACAGGCTGAAGAATAAGTGTGTCAGCCCGAGTCCACTTGGCAGGGCTGCTTCGGCTGCAGAAGTGAGGCAGCAGTGGGTTAGGAGGCCTGCTAATTGTCAGTGAAGACAAAATGAATAGCTGTGGATTAATTGAGTGTTTCTACTATTGTTTTTTTCTAGAAGAAAACTTCTTGTTTCTAGGAAAGAAGCAGGGATGATGTTTCTGCTCAAGCACACATTTTTATGGGTCAGACATTCACTAGGTCTTCTGGGGCTATAAAAAAAAGGTACGGAGATTTCCAGAAATATCCTTTGCTGATGAATCCTCACCAGCACAATGTCAAATCTTAGACTGGTCAGTTTGCTTTTGGGGACTGTTGTTATTAAATAGCACACAATTAAAAATGTTTCTTTAATGTAAAACATGAACACAGTAACGAGCAGGATTTTTTTTTAGCAGAAACAGAACTGATTTTAGCTTTTGAAGGGAAAAGACTTGCTGTAATGGATTGTCTCTGGCAAGCAAGGAATTACAGAGCACCTCCTGGAAGACAGTGGCAGGCACAAGTGAAACAAGCTGAAGTCCACCTGCTCCCCAAAGTCAGGTTTAAAGTTTTACACCATCTTAAGCAGAGATCACCATGTATCAAGTTTAAAGGAAGGTAAATTCTCCTTCATTCATGTTGAAGGCCTCCACCAGGAGAATTCTGTATAAAAGCAAAAATCCAAACATTTTGCACAGACAACAACCACTGTACTGCTGGCTGCAAAAGGTTTTTGGCATCAAGGTCCTGAAACGGAGGCAGCTATCTACAATGCAGGCTTTGTCAAGAGAGACAGTACATCTTTTAAATTATTTTAAGCAGACAGCTTTAATTTCTTAAAGTTTATATCATTTCATGTTTGTAATACCACAGGTTCTGCTATGAAACTGCTTAGAGAAAAGAAATGTATCATTTGGGTAACATGGGAACTTATTTGGCATTGCTCAACATTTACCTCCAACCTGGATATGGGAGGGTTTTTTTAAGCTTTAAATTTTACAAGAGAAAAGAAAAGAAAGAAGAAAAGTTTTCCTTTTCACACCACACCAAATCTAGTTGAGACTGGATACATGGAGTAAATATGAAGAGTGAAATTCTAGCCGCATTGAAGTATAATGGCAAAATTCCCGTTGACTTCAGCTGGGCCAGGGTTTCACCCTTTGAGTATATCCAGCTCAACCAGAAGCAGGAAATACTGGAAAGCTCTTGACAGAGCCTGTTCTCATTATATTTCCAGTCCAAATTTTCAGGCCCTGTTATTCTGCATTGTTTAGATCACACAGTAAAATAAGAAGGGTGTTAGGAATACGCTGTGCTAGAAATACTTTGGAGGGTAAATGTAGAAATAGAGATGAGATTTAAATTAAAGGGAAAAAGGATGAATGAGGTGACTTCACGTAGAAAGTGATATAGTGAGTTTTGGGTTGACTTTATTAGCTCACTATTACCTAACAGAATGGTTGTAACGTCCTGTGGAAATGACATACGAGCTGGTGTACTACATTTATATAATTTTCACTGAACATAACTCCTGCACAATGCGGAAAATGAGCACACTGAAATCTTTACCCCAAGTCGTGCCGTTGTGCCGCAGCTGCACACAGTGCTTTCCTAGAGCTCTACAATGCCACCGCCACAAACTGCCTCAGGAAGGACAAATGTGGCAGAATACAGTAGTCTTTCATATAGAGGTAATTAAAAGGAAATACAACTGCTGTGGACTGATGGTTTTGGACAGGAAAGGGACTCTCTCTGCCACCATCTGTTGGTGAATAGAGGAAAGAAAGTACGTTGAACGTCTTCATCTGCAGAGACCTGCCTAGGCCCCAGCCACCCAGATGCTCCCCAGAGCATCCTTCCAGCTGCAGTATCACAAGGACAATGTGGCAACATGGAGACCTGCATCCTCGCGCATCCCTGTCCAGAACCCCCGCTGTGCATTTGGGAGGTTTGTTGTACCCCAGTACGGAGAGAGTCTCAGCCCACTGGTGAAATGAACAGGAAAAAGAGCCTTACTTGAAAGAAAAGAGTTTAAAGAAGGACTCCCAGAGAGTTGCTGGGCTTTTGCTGTTCCACCCCAAGGGATCACGTCCACCCAGCATGACTCCCCAGTGTCCTGGTGTGAACAGTCTCCTCCTGACACGGCGTTCCTATTCAACATGCCTTCCTGCCTTTCTCATGGTTCTCCTAAAACTTGACCATCACCTGTTTGGCTCATGTTTTCATCTGTGTTCCTGTAGCCCACAGCTGCCCTGGAGGTGTGAGTGCTGCCCTCACTTCCTTCTCGAAGGAACAGTGGCTACAGGATTTGTGTTCCTTTTTCCCTCTCCCATCGTCCCCTTGCTCTAGGAACTTTAATTTCTGTGAGGAACTTGCCTTTGAATGGGAACACAATCTCTTGCTAGCCACAGGGCTATTTGTTACAGCAGATTAGTTAATTTAATGGTCTTTGGATATTCTAGGTGTCCATAGTACCTCTCATGTTTCCACTATTCTTCAATAAATACGACGCTCCCAAAATATCCATCTGTTGGATATCTTTCTCCTAATTAGCTACCAAATACACACAAAATCAGTACGCCTGGGTTAGTCTCAGGCAAACCTATGAAGCGCTCTCTAGGCATGGGGATGATGTCTGTCAGAGCCCACATCAGGATTTTGGTCTTCACTAGCCACAGTGGACCTTACTCAGTAAGGAGGCAGCAGTGATGGGGAATCACATTTTGTCATTTATTAAGTTACTTGTCTTCTGAGACCAGTAACTGGTACAATTCCCAGGAGAACATTCAGTCCTGATTTAAAGATATCAGAAGCTGGGCTGTCCCCAACTTTACTCAGTAAGTCCTTTCTGAAGAATAATTGGGAAAAAAAAAAAAACCAATTGCTTTCTCCAGTTTGCATTTGCCTGTCTTTCAAGCTTCCAGCAATTTGTTCTGGCCATGTCTTTCTTTGCTCCCTTAGTAAGTGGAGCCTGAGTGACCCACCAGCTCCTCCTGGTGAAGGTATTACCTGGTGTAATCAAGTGGCTTCTCAGTCTTCTTCCTGATATCTTAAACAGACTGAATTCTTTAAGTGCTTCAGTGTAGGGCACTTTCCCCAGTCTCTGAATCATTTTTACGACTCTCTTCTGCACCTTCTCCAGTTTTTCAATATCCTTTTTTATAATGTGAACATCAGAAGCCTATACAGTGCTGCAGTATCTGGTTAATAGGCTGTAGATAAGTTTCTTGGTCTGTTTTCTGAAGTGGATGCTGGGTTCCTTTTTACCTTGAGTAAAATCTTTGCCATTCCCCCATGGTCTGCTGCAGGCAGGAGCAAACGTGTCCTGCCCGCAGCGTGATGCAGCCAGCTGTGGGCTGGCTTTGACCCAGCTGTGGTGCAGACCTGGTGAGCGCAGCAATATGCTCTGGTTCACCAGCCCTGCCAGGAGCTGCTTGGGCTCAGGTCCAAGATAACCCGGTGACACAGCTTTTGGGTAGAGCACAGGGACAGCAAGCTCCTGCTTGCCAGCAAAGCTGTGGAGGTTTTCTTTGTTTTTTTTTGTTTTTTCCTACTGTTGTGAGCAGGGAATATCACCTACTAAGGTGTTTAGTGGTAAAGGTATTTAGGAAAAGAAAATCTAAGAACAGATATTTAGTGAGCCTAGAAATGCTGGGCAAAGAGGTTTATTTCTCATTAAAAGGACGCCAGGTTTATTGCTGCCGACAGCACCTGGCAAAAGTCTTACAAAACCACATAATGTAAAGGGAACTCCCCATTTCGGTTGGCAGAAGGCTTACATGAAAGGATTTGTCAGTCTGTGGGCTCACACTACACCTTCACTAATTTAACAGAGCAGGATGACATAAGCGCCTATTTCAAAGAAATGCTCTTCGTTGCTTGGATAGCCTTTTAATTTTGTCATATAGCTTCAACTTCAAAATTAAAAGGAAGAAGTGATAGTAGCTTTCCTTCATAAAGGGTACAACCCATATGTGAGGGAACAGTTGCAGGGGAAATCAAGAAAAAACATGTGAAGACACTAATTTAACAGAGCAGGATGACATAAGCGCCTATTTCAAAGAAATGCTCTTCGTTGCTTGGATAGCCTTTTAATTTTGTCATATAGCTTCAACTTCAAAATTAAAAGGAAGAAGTGATAGTAGCTTTCCTTCATAAAGGGTACAACCCATATGTGAGGGAACAGTTGCAGGGGAAATCAAGAAAAAACATGTGAAGACAATCTGTTCTTCAAACAGCACAGTTACAGATGGGCAGCTTACCTGGAGAAAGGTCCCCAGCTGGCCCTTTCCTGGGCACTGGTGCAACGGGGCAGAGATGGCCTCGTGTCACCACTGTGCCCGTCTTGGGATGACCACTGGCACAGCAGTCAAGGAATAGCCATGTCTCCAACAACGGTGGTCACTCAGACCTGGCCTGCCACACCTACTGCTGGAGACCACAGGCTGCAATTAGAGAAATGACACGGGGTCCGGAGAGGAGGTGAGAAAACGAAGAGAAACAGGATGTGCTTTGGCCACCCAGAGTGGGGTGAATAGTGGTTTTGATTATGCTGGTGACAGTCAGGAGGCTGAGGAGAGCAGAAAGACACCACTGCTCGCTCCAAGGCTGCCTGAAGGAGAAAAAGGTCGATATGCAGATGTGGTGGGGCAGCAGAAGGAAGAGCAGGGAGCCGAGCACGGGGAGGTGCCCTGCCAGAACCAGAGAGGCTGATGCACCAGGAGGCTGCTGTGTTATGGTGTTTCCAGTTAAAAGGATCTAATGAAGGAGCATGCCTGCCCAGCCTTACACCTAAAGTCTGAAGCTCTTGGGAGTGAAAGCAACTTGCTTCCGCTCCATGACAACTGTAGAGGGTAAAAGAAGAAAGGAGCTCCTTTCCTCTGCCTGGAAAATATACCATAGGCAAGACCGTGGCTTAAAATACAGCCACAAACTGTCATAAAAGCAGCTCAAAGCCAAACCCAAACTCTTTCGGATATGGAGGCCTGTATTAACATGAGAGATGAAAACCAGAATCTCGTCTGGCCAACCTATTCCCCATTAAAAGCCAGTTCCAGGAAACCCAAGTACTCCCCCACACTGGGAGGGCCTGAGTTCAATGTGCCTGGATTAGGAACACGGCTATCAGCTCAGGAGATGGAGATTGATGTGTTTCTGGTCCAAGATGCAGAGTTTAACACGAGGGCATTTTCTGCAGCCAACTCGGATGCTCGGTTGACACCGTGTGAGAAAGGAACCCAGGAACAGCTCCGCCTTTACGATGCTTTGACACCACAGGAGCACTGCAGATGGGGTTTCTCCTTCATAGCACTCCCAGACAATTTGCTGGCTTCATGAATTCCTCCTAAGAAAATAATTTCTTTTCCTCTCTGATGTTTCTTTGTACATGCTTGATGCAGGCAAGTACCTGCTTGAAAACATGTACTTTCCTGGTCTGGAAAAGCATTAGGTGTCTTGAATGATCATATGGGGCTTCAATTTCTTAAAATGAGCCACAGTGAAGGCACAGGATGATGGGATGCTGGTGTACAAATAATGCTGGGGGTTATAACTTCATTCATGACAAATAGAAACACAAATACATCTATAAGCAAGATCTGTGGTCACTGAACAACGAGCTGTTTTGCAGCTCCCCTCACTCTTCACCCAGGTGATCTCCCTGGATTGTGTCTGCCTCTGCTGTGGTCATCACCTAATAAATGCGACAGAGGGTCTGGCCTAACATCAGACAGCTTTAAGGTGTTTGGGATCTGCATCTCACGTGGGACCTCTGAAGATGATTGCTGAGTATGGGAAGTTGGAGCAAGACTTCATGCAACAAAACCACTGTTGTTATAAACAACCTCATAGACTCCAAGTTATGGAAGATGTCTTTAAAATCTAGGTTACCTGTTCATTTTAGAAAGCTATTTAAACCTAGTCTTTGTCTGAGTGGACTTTAGAAGCTTTGTTGTTTAGGGAAATAGTTGATTTGATAATTTTGGTTGAATAATATTTCTGAAGGAAGATAGATTGAGAGACTTTCAATTCACTTGATCTGATTTAGAAGCAAAATGCAAAGACTTCATGAGAGGTAGGTGGAACATTTCTCCACCAACAATTCATAACTTTTAGAGATGTTCAAAACCTATTCTTTTTAGAAAAACTGTTATTTTAATGCTTTCTATCAAACTTTGAAAATGTTCTCCAGATCCAATACCTTTAGGTTGAATTTAAAAAGAAAGCTTTTTTTCATCTCTCAGGAGAACAATCCCATTTTCTAACAACTCCTGCAGTTTGAAAGAGAAACTAAACTTTTCTGTTTTAAAGGAAAAGGAATCTGCCAAAACTTCAATTTTTCTTTTTGTATCAACAGACTCAAGGTTTGACTTGGATAGCTCTTTTTTATTATTTCTCTGGAAAAGGCCAGATAGTTTTTCCAAAAACATATGCATTGCTACTAATAGTTTGGCTTTGATACAACAGCATTTTTCAATAAAAATATCCAAAATATTCCAACAACTATTAAGAATATTTATTTGCCTCCAATTCTCCTTCATCTCTTGAACAAAAAGCTTTCAAAATTTTCTGAATGCAGAATGAGTTCACGGCTGGCTTTCTCCTGCTGTGTGTTTTTAAGCAATAATATGTGACTATTGTGTTATTTGTAAGATCACAATGCTCAAATTACAGCAGGTATGGACCAGTGGCATCGCTAAAATTGTCAGCCTGCTCTAACTCAAGCTGAGCATCTAAGACATCCTTGAGGATGGTCATGTGAAGTGACATGTTACTGGGGATTTCTTAATTTCTGCTAAGGTTTACACTTCTTTAATTACATTATCATCTGATGGAAAAAATAGTTCGTTTCAGAAATCTGTAACATGATTGGGTTGGATTATAGACAATGTGGTGATTGTGTCTGAAGGCAAACAGAGGCACTGAAAAGAGAGTTCTTGCATTTGTTTGGTTTTGGTTTATTTTGAGATTTTTTTTATAAAAAGGAAGACCTAAAGGTCCTGATTTACAAGGCTGACATGTCAATGCAATGGCAGTAATTACAGTTGGAAAATGTAATTTATCAGTTTAGCTCCAGAAAGGTTTCATTTTATGATCCTCCTACTCTCTTTCTTATTTGGTTCCCCTGTCAAGCCTGATGCCTTTCCAGGACAGACCCTCCTTTTATCTTTTATTGTAAAAATTGGAAATTCTTTTTTTTTTTTCTTTTCAAGGACATGCATTGTCTTAAAAGTTTGTATATCCAGTCAAAACAACACCATCGCTTCTGAAAATATTTTTATTTTCTGACATGTACAGAGGTGCCATAAAGCAGTGCTGACAACTTCATCTCTCGCATTCCACAAATCTTATCAAGATATATCATCAGAAAACCGCATGGGCTATATCCGGACTCTGACAAACCTGAAACATGGCCTGCCAGCCACAGATAAGGCTTGAAATGTTGGTCAATGAAAAGGTGATAACAGTAACAAGGATCAAATGCATGTACAACTTCACCTTTAGACAGCTGTGGTTTTTGGCTGAGCTGCAACGTTGGAGAAATCTTTGCTCTGCCTTCGCCGATACGCCGACAAGCTGCGTGCAACAGGTCGGAGCTAAAGCTTGGGTACAGTAATGGCCGTAGGTAGCTCAGGTTTTGGGAGAAGCCTTGAGCAAACGTAAACCTCGTGGGTCACTAGGAGTGCTGAAAATCCCCAGTGAAAGCCCGATGCTTTGTTCAAGGGATCAAAAGGATTGTGGTGCTTTGTTGTTCCAAAAGTGGAGAAAAATCGCAAAACACCACAGCAGAAATACTAAATGCACCCTGTCCCTTCCCTCTCAAAGCATCCTATGGGAGGTCTTGCCATCTTTTTAGTCCTCAGAGGGAAAAATCCAAACCAAAAATAAAACTACTTGAAGCCGTTCCACAGAACAGTAAACGGACTCTATATGTATTTTTGGTTAATCTTGGGATTTAAATGTATCACTATTATTGTAAAAAAAAAAATGCAGTTCTTAAAATGGAATTTATAATCATTTGCTTAATGGTGCTTTCCCCATGCCATCCGTTTCCAAACAAAGCTTAGTTTATGGCTATCATAAGAGATTATGTCCCCTTACAGTTGCAGTATTTCTTCTATAATGATTTATTTTAAAGGGCTTCACCATGATAGCTCTCCAACTTTGTTCCTTCCTGTATATCACTGTTCAGGGTCAAAAGCTGGAAAAAGGGCTGGTCCCAGAGGCCTAACATATTTCACCAGTGGAGACTCTGGCTTTTCACTTCTCCTTCTCTCCTCATCACTTTATGCTTAAAGAATAACAGATGTGGAAACATTTAGAAAAGAACTAATTGAATTTCACATAACACAATTTAGCATTGTTTGAGGAAGTACCTAAATCAACAGCACATTTTCTGAAAGGCTCAGCGTTGCCTAATTAGAACACCAAACGTGTGACTAATTGGCCACACTTACACCAAAGGCTCTGTCGCAGATGAACGGCTGCCTATTCATCTTAGCTAAACTTAGGCCAGCGGTTTGGCTGTGAGGTAACTGTGGTTGTTTTAAATGAGCTGTGCCAAACATAACGGGAAAACTCGGCAATGGTAGGAGAACAAATCCATGTAAGAGCAGAGGAGCAATCAGGACGCTTACGCTCCGGCAGCACCCGGAGGATTACCAGGAGATTATCAGCACATAAATTATTGGATTCTTGGTGCTCTGTAATTGGGACACTTAATAGCCTGCTCTTTATCATGTCTGCTCCATTGTCTTTAAAAGCTCAGCATCTAATTAAAAAGTAAACTGATATTATCAGGAAAGGCTCCACTCTGCCCAGCTCTTGCCACTGCTGGATCTGTTTTTTGCATGCAACAGGATGCTTTCTTTTCTTCCTTCTTATTTCATTCCATGCCTCCCTGATTTCTTTTTATTTTCTTTCTTCCTCTTTCTTTCTTCCTCTTTCTTTCTTTCTTTCTTTCTTTCTCTCTTTCTCTCTTTCTCTCTTTCTCTCTTTTTCTCTTTCTCCCTTCCTCTCTTCATTTTCTTTTTTCTCTCTCTTCTTAGTTTTCTTCTTTCTTTTTTCTTTTATTTTCTTCTTTCTTCTTTTTCTCTCTCTTTCTTCCCTTCTTTTTCTTCCTTTCTTTCTCTTTCTCTCTCTCTCTCCCCTCTCTTCCCTTCCCCTTCCATTGTCTCTCTCTTTGTCCCTCTTTCTTCTTTCCCTTCTCTCTCACCCCCCCACCCCTTTTCCTTTCTCCTTCTCTCCTCCCCTCCCTACTCACCTTATTCATTACTTCCTTCTCTTCCTCCTTCCTTTATCCTTTCCTCTTTCCTCGGCAGGTCCAGCTGCCTTGCAGAAATGAAGAGCACTGTGCTAACCTCCCTCTCCTGCTGGAACATGGCGATGGTGCTGTGAGGGTGCCTGGTTATGCACGTTGCTTCAGGAAGCCCCAAGACTGAAGTTTTAAATTATTTCCTCTAAAAGGATTTATCAGTTTGAAAATACGTTTGAAAGCAGTGGGATTTGGGGAGTAGGATTAGACAGTTTCATTCATACCTGACAACAGCCCCAATGTTAGATAGGATCATCTGAATTTTTACAAACAGATTCTGAGAAATCCACCATCCCAAGATTATTGGCATCTTTTTTTACCAGTGCCATAGGCTGCTCACCTCTACGCTTTTTGGTAACTCAGAAGGATGCCCACTTTCCACCAGCACTGCAGCCTCTAGCCACTGCTGCTCCAGTCCTGGCCACCTTCCTGCAGGGCCTGGCGTGGGGACGAAAGCAGCCCACACACATAATCCCCATCCTGCAAGGGGGTGAGGGCTCTTCCCTGTCTGCTGGAGAGTGGGGTTGGGTGGATGCAGCCAGGACCTCCTGCCCTGCCCTCCTCCCTCGACGTGCCCTCCATAGCCTGCCCCGGCCACGCGAGCTGCCTGGCTCTGCTGAGCTCAGGCACCAAAAGGAAAGGCAAGCCCGGAGGAGAGGATTTTGTGGGGAGGTGGCAGGGAGCTGCATGAGGCAGTTACATGTTTTGTGTGCCTGGGGGCCTGAAACAGCTCTCATGGCCTGCACAATCCCTTCTGGTCATAGTACTCATATGCTGTACTGCTTCAAAGGAAATTGATTTCCTTGACTTGTGTGTCACATAAATAAAAGAGGGGTTAGCACTGCTGGGTTTGCTAAGGTCTTTAGCATTTCTTCAGTGGTAAATTGTGGATTGCTGCTTAGGGGAAAGCTGGTCCAGAAAAGTCAAAGCTTCCAGAAAAAAAATGCACGAAATGTTGTACAAAATGGTGGGAGTTTCAGATGAGTGCAATAGCCGTCTTGCTCTGAAACACTACATGGATTTAACCACATTTCCTCAGCTTTCTGTCTTTGTTCTTGTTTGGGGTTCCCTCTCCCCACCTCTCCTTCCTCCTCACACAGCTTTAAGGACACATTTTGTCCTTTCAGAAAAAGTCACTTGCTCTACTGACAAAGATTAAAACAGTTCCAGGATGCCAGTACTCGTTGCAGTGGACAAGCTGCAATCCAGCTCCTGCAGCAAAGCTACAGGCAGCCCTGGCCCCACTGGCAGAGTCTGGGAAGCTCAGGCAGGAGGGATGCAGCCTGTACCTGCCCCACACAAGCAAACTGCCCACAGAAAATGGCTTTCCCTAAAGAGACATTACTGAAGACTGGCACAGGAGAGAGAAGAGAGATATCCTGGGTAAATCCAGATTCATTGCTGTTAGAAGGGGTAACAGTCCATTTTTTTTCCCCTATATTCAGCAGTGTTATTTGGCTGGGATAGCCAGTTCATCTGTGTGTTGCCTAAGGCAAAAATAATGGGAACAAAAGTTTCATAGGCTAGTAAATAAGGAAAGGAATTTAAGAGATTGTCTAAATCATTCTCCCATCCTTATCTAGGTCATCACCTCGTAAATATTTGTTTAAAGATCCTCTATTCCAGCCCTTCACTATCCTTACAGGTAGCAAGTTGTATTTTTTTTAATATTTAGCCTCAACCCTGCCTGTAAGCGGTTAATCCTTTTATTTTATGTCCTATCTATCGTGGATGTGAAAATCAGAACCCTTCTTCCCCTTTGCAGCAGTACTTTACATATTTGAAAATCATTAGCATGCCCTTTCTTCTCAAGACTAAACAACTCCATTCATTCATCTTTCTTTAGGGGTCATGTTTTTTCTAGACCTCTGGCCACCCCCTTTGCTTTCTTCCCAACTCCCATGCCAGGCAACTATTATCTTTCAGCCTGTCAGCAGTGTCAGACTGGAGATCCCAACACACACAGATATACTGAGGGTTTGAGCCCACAGATACCCAGCTAATATCAAATAACGAACCAAATAATGTCCTTTAATGGTACTAAAAATAAATCCTCTTCAGGATACTTATGGCAGAGCTTTTTTTTTTTTTTAGTTTATTTAATATGAAGCTATTCAGCTTTTGCTGCTCACAGTTTCAGCTGAAAGCAAAAATTTGTGTCCACCTAGTAACATAAATTCATTAATAAAATCAGTCTTTGATAGATCTGTCAGATAATTAAAGATGTGATATAAATACATACCTGTGTATGTGTGCATGCACATATGCTGCCATACGTACGGTATAGCTTCAGTGCTTAAAAATGAACTCTGATGTGCCTGTTTCAGTCACACGGACTGTTTTTTCTCTTTCTGTTAATTCTGCTGTGTTAATTCACTTACCACAAATTCTCCCCAATTTGTGTGGGAAGAAATTGATGAAAAGTTCAAAGCATGCACAAGAGAAAGAACCAGTTGCATTGACTTCCAGTTTCATTCCACATAATAAGAATAACCTAAAACCTGCAGACTGGAGGAAAACAAAATAGAGAAGCAGTTAATTTCAAGTACTTGAATCGATAGATAATAAAACAGTTTTAAAAACTGCATGAAAATATAACATCTACTTTCTTATTAGTTACTCAGAGGTATGAACAATATCCCTGACAGTGTTCCCCTTGGACTCCAGATGGGTGATAAGGATGTCTCTAAATGTGCATTACTTGTGTTGTGCATCAGTCCTGGGACCCGTTTGTAAGGATCACCTGAACTCACACCACCCAGTCATAACAAAACTGCCCAAAGCAGAGTAATTTTTGGAGTGTGTTTGCCCTGCCTGTAGTAGCTGGCAAAGGGTGGGCCACTGCTCCAAACCTTGGCGAGATTTCAGTTGTGTCGCAGCAAAGAATGGGGCTCTGCCTGCTTTTATGACTGTGCCCTCTGTCAAACTGATGCCAACTCAAAATGCCTTTTAATTATGACTGACTAGTCCCTTGATGAATTTAGACTCTCATTTGCAGCCCAGTAACTTGTTGACACTTGGTACAGCTTGATCCTGACAATACATGAACAGCCACTTGCTCAGCATACCCATCCCCTTCCAGCCCCCTGCCAACCTCCAGTCCTTCAAGGCTGCCCTGGTGCTTCAGAAACGCTCAAAACCAGCTTCCAAAACCAGCAAAGCTCCCTGTGGCCTGCATACCGATGCTGCTTCTTCCCTTTCCCTCTAGAATTAAATAAATTATTCCACCCACTTCCTTTCTTGTTTGAAATGTTGTATCCAAATGTGCACGTACTACAGAAATATCATCAATTTGTAACGTTTAGCATTTCAGACTAAACCTTTTCTTGAATGCAGGCTGGAGGGGTTTCTTCTTTCTTCTAAGCCAGAAATTTTTTTTTTTTTTGTTATGAGTCGTAGCTGATATTTCAGATGCTGTTGTTCGTAGATAGAGCTGGCACCTGCGATTGTGCAAACCTCTTCTTTACAATACCTCATTTTCACTTGCTTGTATGCTTCTGAACTTCAACTTTTTTGGCCTGAAACTTTCTGTGCTGGATGTTGTTGCCTTGGGCTGATGTTTTTGGGAGAGATTCAGCAAACATAGTTCTGTTATTTTCATAAATGAGGATAGGAAGAAACGTAGCTTCGTCAAGAAAGAAAATCTTACAAAAAGTTGGACTAGAAAACTTCTCTCTGCCATACATCAAGATGGAATAGAGCATTTGTGAGGGACCCTGCCTTGTTGCTAAAGACATGTCCTGCAATATTCCCATGAAAATCTATCCACACGTGGCAGAAAGACACATTTCTGAACACACCTATTTTCACATCTGCAGCAGGAAATTTCCAAACACATGGACTCTGCTGGGTGTGCTTCACCTTATCCACTCTCAGTCAGCTAACTAACCTGTTCAGTAGTGAGGAGAGAGAGAGAAAATGCATATTTAAAGACCACAAAGAACTGCAAAATCAAAACGGAGAAGCTAGGCAATGCCAGAAGTAAGGTTGCCCAAGCAACCCCACAATCCCTCCCTTCTGCACGGTGCAATGCTTAAACATATAATGTGCTTTCTTTTCTCAAAACTTTACTTTGTTGGGTACTCATCAGTAGCATCCACAGGGAGAATCGGGGATTTTCAGGATCACTGTCTTCACCCAGCACAGAAAATGAGAGCAGGCAAGAAGAAAGAGGAGCTTCTGGATAAAGGACTTCCTTGGAGCTCACACCAGTCCGCACTGCAGGGCTCTTAGGGAAAGGCTGCGAGGTTCACCTGAGTCACCCTGCTCCTTGGTGGGAACCAGCTGGCTGCTGCCTCTTGTCCCAAATGTGAGAGAACTGAAGCCCAGTTTACAAAAGTGCCAAGTGCTTAAGTGTAGATGGAGTCGTGTTGAGCAGACACTAAAAAGCTAAGTGCCATACTGACTTGGCCTTGCTTTGCCTTTGATTCTTGTCCTCAAAAGCGAGAGCACGTCCATTGTGTGTTGATGTCTAAAACCAGTTGGAATTCATTGGTAGCTGCCAGTCACAGTGATGCAACATGCTACACACTGTTGTTTCTATTGAAGCATGGTCTTTAGCCAAGCCAACATGGGATTTTGGAAAAATCAGACATCATATGACTTGCACTGGTCACCCCAAGCTAGGCGTTCTGCAAATGGGAGCATTACGCTCTATGCCTCAGCTTCTCTGCTGTAAAATGCAGCTAATTATAGCCCATGAATGTTAATTTAAGAGATGCACTGTAAAGACAAACAATTTTGTGTTAATGAGGATGTGAAGGAAAGCAACGCCACAAAAAAGCCCATGAAGAAATGAATAATGCTGCATCCTATGCCAAGCATAGAACATTAACTTTCAGCAAAGCTCACATCATATTGTGTAGCTACATGCATAATACAGACCTAATTAATATAATTATTGTAACTGTAAGAGTGGAAAGGGATTATGTAGCACCCACCATAGTGCCGAGAGAGGGGACAAGGGTGAAGTAGAGAGCCGGGGGCTTGGGACACAGAGCACACGGAAGGACCTCTCTCCTTCCTGAGATTCCACCACAGACCAGCTGGAGGTAAATGCCATGCACCAAACCAGTGGGGATGGGTCTTTATGTAGAGTGCCACTACACTATAAAACTCATTGTCACAGCACAATGAAGATACCAAAATTCTCCTGGGTCCAAAAAAGAAATTAGACCTATTAGTGGTAAAAGGATCCCCATGAAACATCAAAGTCCCTAAGAGTTGGAATCTGGGAGGGTATACTGTTGAAAGCATCAGTATATGCTCATCCTCTTGGGACACCCTGCTTTGGGTGTCTACCCATGGCTGCCACCAGAGATGAGCAGCTGAGACAGAGGGAGTTCTGTCCAAATATTGATATGACTATTCTTAGGTACTGTTTATAGCATTACAAGTGCATCTCAGTGGATTATGGATGTTTGGAAAGGGAATAGATTTTTTTTTTCTGCATTAGTCACAGAGAAGACATCTTTATGGCCCCTGTGCACAAGTCATCGTGTAGTTCTTGAGAGAGATTTTATGAGCAGAGCTCAGTCCTATTTTAGAATAAATAGGCCTTTTCATGTTATGCCCTACTGACATGATGAAGGAGATGTGAATAGCTAGTCCCTGCAGATGGGATGAAAGTGGTTTCATTTAAATAGACAAGACCAAACCCCTTGCTGTACAGACTGTGCCCTGCTCTCATTCCTGAAGCAAAGACATTGCAGATGTAGAGCTCCTGCTCCATAATGTATGTTGTAACCAATTAGATTTGTCTTCACTAGCAGGAGCAGATTTCAACAATATCTCTAAACTTAGAACAGGAAAGCGCTGTAAATTTAGCTATTGTTGCTGGTAATTGTCCAGAATATATTTTCGCTCATTCTAAAAATGGCAGATTTAGAAACGTTCCATATTTATCCAATAAACTGGAAGTGCTTTCAGATATCTACTACCCACTTTGAGCTTCTCTCGGAAGAATTTCCTGAAGTAAAGAGAACAGATGTTGCAGGCACACCCTGCATAATTACATGCTGTGAACGTGTGTCTCATGGCCAGCATCCACCTACGAGAGGCTCAGTAGAACCTCTTTTCTTCATCCCTGTTCTGTAAAGTAACCAAAGTCTTTAGATCCACAACCTTGGGTGTGCAGGAGGTCATGTTACAAAATTCTCCAGACTCATGGGCTGCAAGACTAAAGATCAATTTGGCTTCCACCATGAGACAAAACACGTGATGATAGGTAACTTGAGGCCAATATTTACTGCACTTCAAACAGGACACTTTTATCTGCTGCTGAAGATACCAACAATACTTTTTCTAATGTTATGCTGATGGCCAGCCTGAGCTATCTGCTGGTTTAGCAGACTTCAACAGGCCTTTTTTTTTTTTTTTCCTGTAGCAATGTTAGACTACTGCTGATTTATGAAAAAATTGCCTTTTACTTCTTTTTTTCCCCATTTTTCATATTCATTGTTGCTCACACTTAACCTTTTGACTCTTATTCCTTAATCTGAATGATGCACACACAGGCTTTGTTCTTTCTGACAGGTCTTATCATTTTTTATCTCTGTCATCAATTTTTGCAGCCATTAGCTGATCTCAGGCTCTCTATATCTATAATCTGTTTACATTCTTCTTCATTATTTAGTATTAGTGTAATTCTCTCAGAAATCTTTGTCTAGAGCTATTTTTTTGTTTCCTGCCCTTTGCTTTTCCTGAGCCTAATCTCTGTGACAACTGCTCTTTACAGAACAGCAAAAGCTTCAGCCACGGAAACTGCTTTTAAAAAGCGTTGGGAAAAACTAGAGGCTGAAGGCTGCCTTCAAACCTTTGCACATGGAGTATGGAGACAGACCCTGGTCCAACCCAATTAAGAAAAGGAAACCTTTCTCCAGAACATTTGTCACGGTTACTAATTGCTCCAGAAGACTGTTGGCAGTTGGACATCAGGTGATTTCATTAACAGGACCGCTCCAAAGCTTGTGCCACTGGCAAAAGCACACTATTTATATTGCATGTAGTCTGCAAACAAAGTACACTATAACTCATATAGCCTAGTAAACTAACTAGTGCCAGGGCTGTTCTGAGGCCAACTGGCAGAATTTGGTCATATCTACACTATTAACCTTTTCCCTTTAAAATAGGGCAGCTGCTTTCAAACTGCTTTTTTTGGGAATAATGTCTGGATCACACTTATTCCTGAGCAGCGCCCAGGAACTGTTTGGGAGAGCACTGGCTGATCCAAGTCAAAAACCGTCTGAGGAGCAATGCGAGACATGTAATAGTGACTGTATCCTAAGGCTTTGGCCGTGCCCTGACGCCGTTTAATTTACTAGTGGAGACATCGCCTGCGTGCGAGTTTCTGAGCCTGTGCCTGAGTTCTTGCTGAAGTTTACTTCAGGAAAAAATAAGCTAGAAATGAATATTAGCAACCCAGTAATCAAGGGTAACTCTGTTGTAATTGATGCTGTAATGAACATGTTTAAAGTCAATTTTGGATTGCTCAAAGATTTTAAAAAATTCTTTATTTTGGACCAAACTTGTTTGGACTTTATTTTTATATGTAAAGTCCTTTGGCACAGTGCTCAATCAAAAACATAAAAAAGATGTTGGCAAATATTGCATCCTTCAATTATTATCACCTGTAACTTTTGAGGCAATGATTTGGATATTAAATGTTTGGCCCGGACTTCTGACTGAAATTCCCTCAGCAGTTCACTGCAGGTCTCCTTGAACAGAGTGAGGCAATGTGCATTGAATGACATCCAACAGATGATGTTAAAAAGACATCAAGATCAAGAGACATTTATTCCCTCTAAACACCCACATGACTGTACACTGCTCACTTCATTAATCAACATTTGGTTTTTCTTCTTTTTTTTTTCTGTGTGAAGTCTTAGACCATTTTTTTCCTCCTCAGTATTCAAATTAAAACATTTTTCTAGAAAATTTGAAGCCATTACAAATATAATCTTATTTTCACCATAGCCCTGAAGGACAGCAATACAAAAAAAAAAAAAAAAAAACTGTTTTACATTCCTGCAAATCAGGTCCCTGGACTTGCAGCAAGCCAACTACATCTCATTACAGCTTGTCTTCAAAGTCTTTTTTCCTGAAAAAGACAGAGGATAATTTTGTGGCAGAATAAGTATCCAAGAGTAGTTTTATGAATAAGTAACAGCATCCACCCAGGAGAAGATGAATTCAAGCAGACTGCTGAGCATCGGGATGAAGGTCTGTGTGCCAAGGCTGTGACAGAGCCCACCTGCTGGGCATGGTGGTCCTGCAGAGACCACCTGGTCCCTTTTTGGGTGTAGGGCCCCCTTCCTCGCACAGCATCCAGCGGTGGGTCCTCGAGGCCCCTGCCCGCTCGGCCTCAGTGGCCCAACACTTCTGTTCTTCAGTCAAGAGTGAACACAATTTTTTCCCTTGTGAGTAGAGAGAAGTAAACGAAATAAGAAAATAAACCTGAGCACAGTGCAGAGCAGCACTTGCACATTAGCCAACTACCAGGAAAGCAACGTATTCCTAAGTTTTCCCAACTTCTGGGACAATTCAGTGAAAAATTTCACATTGCATATGATTCCCTTGAAATAAATAAAAAATAATTGTGGATGTATTAAAAAAAAAAAAAAAGCCAGATCAAAACATTACAACAAGAGCTAGCTATACCTTCCAACAAATTCCCTGTTGCATTTCCAAACGTACACACCTACACAAAGATGACAGCTGGAAACATCTTATTCCAGCCTTTCATGGATGTGCAAAATGTGTTGTTGATCTTTTCTCCAATAAAAAAAACGCTGAGGCACCATCACATGAAAGCCTGTTTTTTTCCTACCGGGAAATGTCTATAAAAATACAGTCCTACATCTCTGTGATAGATAAGAAATACTAAAGGAGCAATAATAATTAATGGCCGTACAAGATGAAACTCCAGTTGCTCAGACGGCTGTCTCCACATAATCTGTATTTTATACAAAAGGAGAAAGAACTCAACGGAATTTCAGCTGTGACCGGATAAAAACTGCCAACAAAAAGTGATAAGGAAAGTCTAATGTGCATATTAATCATGTTTATAGCGCCTCATTTGCTGATATATTAGCCTAAACTCCCTTTAAAAATACATTTTTGATCATTGGTAGAATCATTTAATACAATCAAACTTAAATAGGACCAATTAATGTTTCCATCTTCTATTAATTAAAAGTAATTGATTATGATAGCCCCTGTAATAAATCATAGAGCAAAAGAGTTTGAAAATGTTCTGTTGGATGAGTTGGATTTTTAATAATGTGGAAAGATTTCAGCCCCAAACTATATCTTTATGTGTTTATTGCCTTAGTTTGCATTCCATTTTTTTATTATCTAAATAGTTTTTCAGACTACAGTTTAGATCCAACAGTCACAGATTATGTTAAAAGGCTGCCTGAAGAAATCTGCAGATCCTATGTTGGCCACGTCCTACTTCTTTGTATAAGTAAGGAGGAACAGATAACTAAGTAAAGTCCAGAAAAATGTGTATAAATTATATCCCTTCTTTTTCCTTCTATGTCTTCAATTTAAAATTTCACCATGTGTCTTTCCTTAACTTCTCCATGGCCCACAGAAAATATTGACTTCACCACATCATGACTTAAAGCTGGGCCGGGCATTTGTCATGAACAATTTATTAGAAGAATCCTGGCTGTCCCGTATCCTGACCAGTCTCTGTGCTTTGCACAACTTCTTTGCAATTCGGCATCGTCAGAGGCAGTGCCATTGATAGCAGCAGACATCTTCCTTTAACTTCAGTAGCTATAGAGACGGGCAGCAGGTGAGGGTATTTTTGTCTGTTAGCTTGAAAAGTGCACCTCGTCTTTGTGTTTTCTGTGAGGTGATATATCTGCTTCACAACTGCGGATGCAACGCAGCATTTTTCTGCCTGGAGACTGAAACAGTAAAGCAGCAAGAAAGGGAAAGATCAAGAAATCCTCTGCACCTGAACAGAAAGCCGTCCTAAAGAATATGTGTCCATGTGCATGGAGGGTAAGGGAAATACTTAGGGCTGAGGGAAGCTTGTTTGGGATTTCTATTTGAAAAGTGCCTCTTCTATAACAGCAGCAGAGGGATTGCTTGAGTGTTTCATATGCTTCCTGTGTGATTTGCAAGTCTCTCCCATAAGCTGATATGACCTGCTGCATCTTTCCATGTCTTCCTTCGTGTCTCCCTTCCAATCTTTATTAGATTTCTCCAGTGGCACCAAGACTGGCCCGTTAATGGCCACATTCTTCACTGCAAATAATTGCCAAATTAGTACTCCCTAACTAAGTGCACACTGGAGAATTGGTCCTCTAATAGTTTCTTCAGAAGTAAATGCTTCTTATCATGCTAGATAAGACTCCAGCCATTCATTTTCTCCTTGCTTGGAGTAATTTTTCTGCATCCCATGCTCCAGAGTGTTGGTATCTCCCTGTACGTCATCCTGTTTACGTCAATGGGCTGTAGTGATTATTCTGTCACCATGTTCATGTTACATTTTTGGACAGTTCGAGGTTATGTGATTTATTGGGTAATCCTATGTTTTTGGAGAAATTAAGTGTCTCTGCTGTTCTAGCCTTTCCCAGAGAGCTGCCAGATCCTGCGGCAGTGGGCGTCCCTCCCACGCGCAGCCAGCATGACTTCAGGTGAGCTTGCCTTTCTCTATATGGGGCTTTTCAGTTGGGTCAAGCTAACTCAAACAGACTCACCACACTGAAAAATAAATCATTTGCCCACTGAGCTCACCTGCATATCTTGTGAGCTACTAGATTAGGGCCCAGCCTGGGATGGAGCAAAATGTGACCTAGCTTTGAATGGGAAATTCTGTGTCAAACTCTAAATCCATCTTTGCTTTCTTTCTAAAGAAGAAATCAACATTTCACTAAATGAATTTCTTAGTAAGAGTTCGAATAAGCGTTGGGTGAATAGTGTTCCAAGATGAATTCATGTTGCCAAATTATAAGCTCCATCTACTAGAATTTTATTTGGAACTTTGATTTCTTACTGTTACTATGACGATGGGCACGTGACCGGGTAATAAGGTTATGTACATTTACAGATGCCCTAAATTCGGGAGCTAAACTAAACCTCTGTTTATCCCAATTCTCTTTCGTTGCATTCCTGAGAATGTCACCATTGTATGGTTCATGTACACTGCAATATAATTTAACAAGTGACAAGCTTTTTCCCTAGATGCCATGACTTCATTCATTCGGTTATGTTACTTTTCAAGTGATAACACTCTAATTAGCTGCTGAACTTTGGTATCCTTTGCATACCCTACCCAGTCCAAATGTTCACTTATCTCTCCAAAAGTGCTACATGACATCCTTGTTGTTTCAGGAGAACACAGTTACCATTCCCTGCCTGCCCCCACACTATCTAAGATAAGTGTTATATGACACATCTTCTAATCCAGAGCAGTGCGCAGACAACAAAAGCTGTCCCTCTGCACAAACTTCTTGGCAGCAAACTCAAAACACCACCATCTTGTATTGAATATTGAGTTACTTTGCTATAACACTGCTGAATATTTAAATCCAGCCTGGGCAAGACATGGATCCTCTTTCTCTCACGTATACGGTGTCTGTACACATCACGCTGCTGTTCCTGAGCAGCAGTAACTGTGCAGTCATATTGCATTATACGCTATAATGTAACCTTAGCAGTCCTGAGCCAAAATCCCCACTGAATTTAGCCTGATTCACA
>NW_010135633.1:112550-137971 GCF_000699245.1 Pterocles gutturalis
GAATTCACTAGTTCACTCTTTCATAGAACCCCAGTTTAGACACCCAAACATCAACTTCATATAAACAATTTGGGTTTGATATTAATTGTGCGTATACAAATTTTACTCAATTTGCTCAAAGAAAAGCCCTGGCTCCATGTTGGCGGCTTTTTTCTTTGTCCTGTGTCTTTCCTAGTGATGAAAAGAATTACAGGAGTAAATCTGTACTGCACAGACTAACACAGTGCAGACAGTCTTAGACCAGAGCCTCTCAAGCCCTTTCATGCTATTCTCCACATCCTGTTTGGCTACTCTTAATTAGTCCCCTACCAGACAATTTAGGATTTCCACAATGCTTGAAGAGGTCTGACACTTGGAAAGAAGCACTTCCAAAAAATTGCTGCAAGAATCCTGTTTTCTCACTGGGACTCTCTCAGTCCATCATAGAATATGTTAAAGTGAGGAAGCAAAACACTGTGTTGGAGGTTTCAGAGCAATGGATGGGAAACACATTAGCAACATTCCCCTGTAAGACAACTGCTGGAGACCTCTTTGGGGTATGCCATCCATAGATTGAGGACTTCTTGCCAGTGACATAGCCTATGAGAGGAACCTCAAAAGTAAGCTTCACAACACATTTAAGTGCAGAATAACAAAATGTTGAATGAATTCCAGCTGGTGAAAACATATGGTAGAATCTCAGTTTTATCTTCACTATCTTTGTTTGCAAACAAATGTGCATTTGTTCTTTGTTTGTTTTTTACCCGGCGACTTCAAATGAGTATCATTTTAACTGTAAGTCCCTGCTAAACATACAGTACCATAAAAAAACATACAGTCCCATAAAATCTCACCAGATTATGTGCAAAGTATAGGAAGGACTGTTACAAAGAGGAAGACAACAATCTCTTCCCCATGTCCATGATTTACAAAGCAAGAAGCAATAGGCTTGCGTTGTAGGAAGAAAGAATCAGATGAGACATTAAAAAAACTTTTCCAAGAGTAATGCCAAGAAGGACTGAAATAGACTGGCTAGGGAGGTTGTATTCTCCATGCTTGGTAGCCTGTAAGAACCTATTAGACCAAGGTCTGTCAGAAGTTGTATCAATACCATTGTGGATGCCTTTCTATAGTTTCATGAGTGCCCTTTGAACTTAATTAATCTTTCAAGGTTTAGAAAGGTTATACCAGCTGGAAAGTCAATTACTGCTCAATAGTGTGGAATTTAAGAAGAATTACACTTCATAAATAATTAAGAAGTGGGAGAAAAAAATTTGCTTTAAATATTATATATGATCATTTAACTGAATGTATAGATAGCTATTCTGTAACCCACTACTGGGAAAAGGGTAGATGCTGGAAGACAGCACTCGTGTTAGTGGTTAGCCCTGGGTTCTTCATGGTTCTCCCAAAGAGTAGAGCCTCAATAAATATTGACATTTTAGACATTCCCAGAGGATAGAAGTTTGAAGTTTGCATGCTGGCTGAAGAAAACTAGTTGTAGTACAACACTTGCATAAAGAGCTCTGAGCCTTCAAGTTTTTGGTTACCACTGGTATATTCACCAGCTGAAGCAACCCCATGTTGGCACTTGCCAGACAGGCAATCCTGGTCATGTTTCAATTCTAATTATTGTATATTTTGGTCCTGATGATACCTGCTTGGCTATTTTTTCCACTTTTGGAAAGAGAGGACTCAGCAGGCTTCACTAATGTGTCTTGCCATCTCTACCAGACAACGAACATTGTCATTTTCTGTATGGCTGCTGGCAGAGAGCACTGATTCTGCATTTGGGTACAGACCTAGAATACATACACACCACGTGCATACAGCTGTGACTTGCCCATATGGGCAGAGGTATGAAGTGAGGAGTCTCAGTAGAAACTGTCTGTGTGCTTGATCCTGCAATGTAGGAGTGAAGGGAAGAGCCAGCGCAGGCTTGGCATGACTATGAACTGCCAGTTGATGCCTTTTCTTCACCTACGCTGATCGTTTGTTGCAATGCTCTTTGATATCCTAACAGTTCTGTACTGCCTGGTATTCAGAGTGATAAAGTGTAACTTGGAAAGAGTCCTGAAACAATAAGAAACTGCAATAATCCACAACTAGAGTTTTTAATAGCGTAAGAACAGGATGTGTATTCTCGCCAGTTTTATTTGTGGGATTCAGAATGCCATTAAAGAGGTAGAAAGGGGGGGTGGAGGGGGTGCTTGGCTTTGCTTTGCTGTTAAGGGTGGATTGGTTTATTACCGCATTCATTTTAATTAGAATTCCATAATATACCCACATAAAGGTACATGCCACAGTTAAGTTGATATTTTTCTTGCTTTATTTATGACCACATAAAATATGGTTTCCTGAGCATAATCTCCAAAAGCTCAGGGATTTAAGCTCCACCCCATTTATATATCTTAAACACTACATGCAAAAATAATTCCTTTGGCTCCTCTACTCACCCTCCACACTTCTTAAAAATGGTTCAGGCCAAAGGCAACATGTTGTTTCCTATAAGCCAAGCACAATTCAGACAGCATTAAACAGTTGATTCTGTAGCTACTATTAAGATAAAAAGTAAACATATATTTGATTTGAGGCTCCTAAAGTTCAAAACCAGACCAGAACCTGTATTTGAGGTTATTTTGGATTTATAAAGCTAGGAGCCAAAATATCTAGGCACATGAGATCACAACTGCAAAGACTTTACATAGATAACAGCACAGGTAGCTAGCAAGCTTGATTTTACAAGTCACAGGATCAAGAGTTATTAATTAGATGTTGGCTTGACTTAAATGCATCTTGACTGAACAGCTAACTGCAGTACCAAGTACTCATGCAGTTACAATTTTCACTCCCAATCAAGTGGAGGACTTCTGCGGGACTGAGCACCATTTCACCCTGAGAGAGGAACCTGTGATTGCAGGAAAAATTCGGGGATCGAGGTTATTCACACGAAATTTGGAGTTAATGTCTGTTACTCTGAAAGCTTCTAATCTTTGTTGTTTCCTAAAATTTTCTTGACAGTGAGAACAAAATCTTACTCATCCATAAATCTGTCCAGGGGTCCAAAGTAGAACTGTGCTCTCCCTCTCAGCTTTGGGTATCTGGGGTTTTGCTCGGTGGGACTGACCAGAAAACACCTGGAACAGAAGGAAACTCCTCTTCAAGCACTCATACCTGTTAGACCATTTGGGAAACAACTAGAGGGACCAGTGCTAACTTCTCAGCAATGCCAGTGACTTGTTCCCCTGTGCTCCCATGGTAGGATGGGTCACTCGCAGCACGGAGCACGGCTTTGGATGGTGACGTACTGTGGGAGGCTGAAGCTCTTGGTCAGCCTCAGGAAGAGGCTGTGAGATCTCTGTGAGACACCTGCAGGGAGCCTGTGCCTCTGAGATCACGTTTTAAGACCCAATACATTTTCCCGCAGTCTGCAGAAGAACCGTGAAGCCGGAGGGCTGAAGCCTTTCAGCACAGAGGCAGAAAAGGAGGGGAGAGGAGGGAATAGGAGGAGGAAAATTCCTTCTGGCCACATGATAGCTTGGAAATGCCACCAGAGGAAATTAATTTTTTACGTTCGCTGACTACAACACCTGGCTATGCCGCAAGGCTGAGTTTCTAAATTTTGCTCATGTCTCCCCTGTTTATAAGTGACATAGGCAATGCTGTGCTCCCCTACATTCAGGATCTCAAAGTGACACCTGGGCTGTTAGTAAACCTGCATACATGACCTCAGATCAAAATTTCCACTTTAATAACAGGATTTTGAAAAATTAATAGGGTTCGAAGAAGAGAAGGGAGAGAGTTTGGAAAAGTAGACTTCCTGAGAGAGTCCGGATAAATTCATGACCCTTATTTTAACAAAGAGAAAACTAAAAAGAGGCTTAACTCTTCTTCTTCTGCATGGGATATTTATGATGGCAGAGAATTTTTTTAGCTTGATAAAATCTTACCAGGTCCTAGCAGTTGTCAGCCCTGACATGACCCATTTTGGTCTATGGTAACACCTTGTGATGTTTCACAGGGATGTTCCTTAGCCACTGGAACTATTTATTTGGGGGTCTGCTGCATACCTGGTGTAAACATTGGATGGCTGTCTGAAAGAATCTTGTCTCTTGGTCAGCCAGAAATTATGGGCTTGCTGAAGGAAGCTTTGCCAAAGGAACCATCGAATTAAATTCTATCCTCTATGCTATGCAAGACAGTTGACTGTAATACTGTAGGTAATGGATTATCACATACCAGAAGTGCAGGTAGTTTGGTACTGAAATTAAGGATCTGTTACACTGCAAATGGAAGCTGGTAGCCTTTCCAAAACTGTTTCCAGCAATATTTTATTTATTTTTTATATCTGTCCCTTAAACTGAGGACAATGAAGTCTTTCACAGATGGTGATACCTGGCAGTAAACCTGTCAGAGAATCTCCCATTGATGCCATGGGGAGAGAAAAATGCTTAGAAAGAACACACAAGTTTACAGCTCAGAGGAAAGAGAGACTTGTTGCATTCACCTGGGCTGCACATGAGCCTTCACTTCACTGGTGAAGTGTGAAGACCACACGGTCAATGGTAAACTGAAGACTGTGAATGCATTGGGTTATTTTTACCTGTTTCTTATTGTAAGAAAGTCCATCCTGAGGCCTAATTTTTGTCCATGTGACACAGCGTTGATGTTATCTCAGTATCCATGGATGGAAATTTTAATCAAGAAAGCTGCATGATGAAATAAGTCAGAGACAAATGTAAAACCCTGAAAGAACTGTGCTCCCAAGCTCTTCTCCCTTGTCCTTAATGTTGTTTTACTTGAGGTCTTTTGCTAGACATCTGGTCACTGAAAGTTGAGTGTTAATGTGGGGAAACCCATCAGCCTTGCCCACATCATACCTGGGGTCTGGGTCTGGTGTTATTAGTCATTCCCTTAGCACTGCTGAAATACTAAAACTCTGTTCCCCTATTACTTTATCTTCATAATTGCTGAAGAAATACTTGCAGACATGTGAAGCCTTGAAACAGTGATTTGAAAAAAAACAGTCAGTAAACCATTAGCTTTGATGTTACCAGATAATACTTTGCGACTAATGGTGTATTTTGCTGTGATTTCCTTTCTGAAAAAAAAGCAGCAAAGATGGATCTTTAGTTTTTAGGGACAAAATTGCTGAGATTAACTGCATGCATTTCATTTATCAAGAGCATTAAGTGTTTTGCAGTGGCTGATGAGTGTATTTTAGATATACTGAAAACAGATAGATATATGGTTTATTTCTTTTATGTTAGAAGTTGCCTAAAGGAGAGCCATTATTTACATCCTTTATATCTAATCAAGATAAACTCTCAGTCTCATAAATAAGAACAGCCTTATTTGCTTTAGTGACTTATTCGAGTCTGGAAAGATTTGCTGAGCAGGGCCTGGGCTTGATAATATTTCACAAAGCTAAAAATTTGGTCTTGATACATTCTTGACACGAGCCACATCATTTTTCACATATAAGAACAATTACCTCATGTTTACACAGCATTTAAAGCATGGAAAGTGATTAGATTTTACCATCTCTGGCATGCTCGAGATGTACAAATTGCTACTGGCTCTTTAAATATGGAAAGACATTCATTTAATGCTCTTTAATTTGGTGCCACTTATCTGTCTGTGCAAAAGTTCACTCCTGGTGCTGGTGATGAATATAAAATACAGGCCTAGGAATAACTGTCAGAGAGGGAGGAGGCTTTGACCGGGAGATAAGTGTTAAGATAGATCTGCCTCCTCGAATCAGTGGGATGAGCCCCATATCCCGGCGAGCCCACTCCTCGCGGGTTGATAACGCCTTCCCATGGTGGGAGAGGTCAGCTGGCTGCTGCGGGGAGCCCGTGCGCCAGGGAGGGGAGGTGGGTCAGAACCAGGGAGGAAACGACAGGATGACGAATGGGAGCTCGCCAACAGCAGCTGTTTGGACGCCAGCCGGCGCTCCCGGGAGGTGAGAGGCATCCTCCCAGCACAGCGTGGAGCTTTCCCACAGGCAGGCTGTGAGCACCCTTTGAAAGGGAACCAAGAGTGTCAGCACGGGACGCCCATGCCTGGGTCTCTGCTCCTCTCTGGAGATGAGCTCTGTCAGAAGAACAAACCCTGACCACAACATCCCACTTTTCCAGCTGTCAGCTGTGCTGGTCCTGCGTAGGGTCTGAAGGCCAAGCACATTCTCCTTTCTCCCAGTGTCCTTTCCCCACTGGTGCAGGACCTGTGCTGGCATCTCCAGTAGTCTAGAGCTATGCTCACCACTCCTCTTCACTCACACTGCCATAGCTGCAGGGATGCTACCAAATTGGCAGCATCTGTGTATGTCTGCAGTTCAGTAGCAGAACATACTGGCCTCGCTCTGTGCAAGATTTGATTAATAAAGAGCTTACGTATGATACTTTCTTTAAAACACACTTCATGCAATATCTAATGCTGACATGAACATGTCCAGGGATAGGCAGCTTGGCTGAGGGTCTGGGATAATAAGCAGTCTGAGCTGATCTCCTGACCCTCCTCCCCAAGTATGGGCTACAGTGCTGGCTGTCCCAGGGTAATAGACTTGTTATTTCTCTGATACGTGTATATCATCGTCTGGCACAGAAAGCAGGCCATGTATGGTGTTTCTCCCAAGGCTTATGGAAATAGCATGAAAACGCTTCAGCTTTGCTGGCGTTGCCAACTTTCTGGCTGTAGTTTTTGTTTGTTGTCATTAAATGATATATTTTCATATTCTGGAAACACTTTTACGAACCATCCTTAGTTTGCTTTTGCAGTCGCATCATATCATAGAATCATAGAATGGTTTGGGTTGGAAAGGACCTTAGAGATCATCCAGTTCCAACCCCCCTGCCATGGGCAGGGACACCTCCCACCAGCCCAGGTTGCTCAAAGCCTCATCCAGCCTGGCCTTGAACCCCTCCAGGGATGGGGCACCCACAGCTTCTCTGGGCAACCTGGGCCACCGCCTCACCACCCGCACAGGGAAAAATTTCTTCCTAATGTCTAGTCAAAAACTGCCCTCTTCCAATTTAAATCCATTACCCCTTGTCCTGTCGTTACATGCCCTTGTAAAAAGTCCCTCCCCAGCTTTCCTGCAGTCTCAAGCATGTTAGTAAATAAATACAAATCCAGTGTCTGATGCAATCAGTTTCACAGACCAATGTCTCAAATACTGATTGTAAGGAAAGGATTTCACGTGGGGAGCTGGGTACCCAGCTTATAGACTTCAATGCTCTAAGAATTAGCTACAAGCTATGCAAACCCTTGGTGCTCTGGCCACCCCTTGAGTTACACATCCCTCCACAAACTTTGAGATGCACAATGCTGCATTGCAGTATTGTTATTGGGGGCGTCAGGGGATGGAGCAGGAAGGAAGGAATGAGATGGGTTTTCTTTCAATGGAGACCATGAAAAAAATGGTTTCAGGAACTTTATTTTTCTTGTGGGGTATCTGTGGCTAATCAAGGGAAATCAGCACTCCCACACCCTGTCCAAGCTTTAAAAATATGGCTTTAATGGAAACAAATGCTAGTATTTTTAAGTCCAGGCAGGCTGGAGGCCCTCAAGGTTTTCAAACAGAGTAAATCAGAGAGGGCAACACCCTCATAATTTACATCAAGTTTACATAGCTTTCCGAGGTACTAATTAAACCATTTCATCTCAAACAAAATTTATTCTTCAGTAAACGAGAAATAATGCTCAACCTACAGACTTTGTGCCTCCTTTTCAGAGCAACTGCATACATTGTCGTTTAAAGCCAAGGCCGTTTGGGGCACAAAGCCCATATAGACCCTCCCCAGACAAGTGTTTAGGAAGGGTATAGCATAAATGGTATAACTTAGAGTGGTATAGCGATGTAAAGAGTATTGCTCTTTATTCTGTATTCTATATTCTATATATATTCTATATTCTCCTGAGCTCTGGCCTTGAAGGAGAGGAAGGCGTATCATCACACCCAGATTGCATTAGAACTAAGTTACTTTCAAAACACCTCTGACTCCATGGAGATGCACTTGCATGGCTGAAACGGACCGCTCCAAACCCAAGCGCTAGAACAGATCAATGGTGCTTCTAAGGGGAGCCTCATGGTTGGAGCAGGCCTCTTGAAAGCTGATTGTTACCCAGGTTATTTACTCCTTTGGTTGTTTACAGCCTGGTCCCAGCCTCGCGGGGCTGTGTCACCAGCTACGATTAGCCATCGCATAACTCTCCCTCTGACCCGCTGCCGCAGCAGGGGAAGCACTGTGTCAACAAACAGCACAACGTTGGCAAATCTTCAGAGCCTGCCTGAACCTCCGCATCGACGCCGCCGCCGCCATGAGCGAAAGTAATTAGAGACCGTTTGCATAGGCTGTTAAGAAATGTGTAAACAGCAGTATAAACAACAGCAGGTCAGGTCAGGGAAGGAGGCTGGCACTCGATGAGGCCGTGGCTGGAGCCTGCCCAAGTGTGAAATTCCCAACTGGGAGAGAACATTTGGAAAAACAATGCCATTGTGGTTTATCAACACAAATCATCTCCTAAGTGGCACATTTTAGTTAGAGTATGTGTGGCCTCCATCTAGAAGAAGGGAAGTTTTTATCAATCCGAGCTTTATCACTTCCAGATATCTCTTTCTTTGTTTACTGGCAGCGTGCACAATGCCTTCATTTTGAGCAGTCCAGTTTAAACACAAGCGGGGCCGGGTTTTTTTGTGGGGCCCGCAGTGAACTGCCTGTGCTCCCTGCTCAGAACTGTGCTCGTAAATCTTCGCTTCAAGCCCTGAAATGCCTCTTTGTGACCATCACCCTTGAGAAACGCAGCATCCTGGCCCCGATTCATGAATCTGCTTCAGCTTGTGCTGACAGACCCTCCCTGCTCAGGAAAGGGCTCCGAACCCTGCTCAGCTTTGAGGAAAGTCTTGAATGTCTTTCTGAGGAGGAGGAGGAAGGGTTTTCTGGCATGGGTCAGAAAATTAGAGTCACAGGGCACTCTCAGCAGGGACAGGAGTGTATAAATAAACCCTACGTAAACCTAAAGTAAGCAGGATGGGAAGTGCCTCTTAAAATTCAATTGGGAAAGCTACCTGGGTGTCCTGAACTCCTAGGTGGCCCCTGCGCCCCGTTTGCTGCCGTGTTCCTTCTCTCCAGTGCTGGCACCAACCCTGTGATGAGCCAGAGGTCCCTGTGGGCAGCTCCCACCCGTGTTTCAGGTCCCCAACACGCACAGACAAGGGGATGTCTGAAGGCGTTGAACTACTGGCAGCTGTTATTCCTGTCTTGCCTCTCCACAGCCCTTGTTACAAAGGGTTTCCAGATATTCACAAATACTGGATTTTTTTCCCTGTGAGGCAGCTTGGCATCATGAGTCTTATTCTACAGTGGGAGAAATGAAACACAGATACATGAAGGAGCTTGCCTAAATGTGACTGAAAAACCCAGTGGAAGAATGGAGAAAACCAGCATTATTCCTCTGCCTCTATTCTTCACTGGGAACAGTTCATCCATCTCCCATGTGCAATTCTGTGTGCGCTAACATGGCTAGTCACACAGCTATGATGCAAGACAACACCGTGTTACCAGTTGGATAGGTCAGTATTTGGGCACGATGGCTGGAGCAGCCTCATTTGGGAGATGTGCTTCCCACTCCACTCCCTGCACCCTGGGCAGAAAGCAGTGGTGGCTGAGCTCCTGGCCAGCACCAGAGGAGACGTTCAGCTGTGTGGGCTGAACCCACTGCCCAAACAGTTGTTCGTTGCTTCAGGGAAAAGGCAGCAGGCCAAACAGGTTCATCCCATCAGCGGTAGGTAGGACCTTGCTGAGTTAAACCAACAAAAGTTATTTTCTGCCCATTCCGGGGGAGTTTCCCACATCATCACAGTGTCATCTGGGGGACATGAATATTTCACTGCTGATCTAGTGCAGCAATCTAAATGTAGCATTATCAAACAGATTATACCTTTAAAAACCTCTTCTCTTGGTGAATAGGTTATGTGTGGAAGCTATTCATACACCTTTGTCCTCACCTTCTTAGTAAGCCCTAAGCTTAGTGTCTTTGCTCTCCTAAGCTCTTCCTGGAGCAAAAAATTTGGCTCACACTGTGACACTGCAGCTATGGTATGATGTTTATTACCTTAAAATATCTGAACTAATGGAGTACCAGGGCATGGTGCTGGCCCTATAAGTGGCTTCACAGGCAGGCAGTGTCGTTTCCTGGTCAATACACATCATATACAGTGCAACAGGCTTTCAGTAGATCTTTAAGGTACAAATGTGCCTGGGTTTTTTGCTAGACATTGCCTCTTCGAAAACAACAACGAAATAAGTTCTGGCTACAGAAGATTGTGCTTCACAGTGTGGGATGAAGAACAGAAAGGGAGAAGGGAAAGGCAAAGTTAATGGAAAGCTATACAAAGGTTGGTGAGGAAGACCACCTGCCAGTGCATGGTGGAAAGACAGTTCCTGTAGTCATCTGAGAGCTGGTCTCTGATGACATTCTTTGCTCTATAGCCAGCAGTTTCCTTATCAGCCAGTAAGACTGTTCAGGAGGTGATACCCCTGCTCCCCATCTGCAGAGGTGATGGCCATCCAGGAGGTCAAAGAAAGAGTTAGGTTGCTGCTTTTTAAACCTAGATCCTGTTTATTTCCTGTATCTTACAAGGCATTTGTAAGGGGAAGAGGGACAAAATAACTGAATGATGAGTGTGGAAAACTCAGCTGGACCCATGGCCAGCACTGCTGCCCACAGTCCAAGTCATGCATGGATCCATAAGAACTGAGGCACTGTGTGGGGAGTGGTTTTATGTATGAGCCATGATCACTGCTCATCATGCGGTAGTACCTTGTATTGGCTGCTGTTAGAAGATGTGAAGGGGCTAAGAAGATGAGGAACAAAACAACAAAACTCATGTATTTATACAGAGCAAATGTGTAGGACAAGTGCATAGGATCCTTGCTACAAAGAATAATTTACCAACTTCAGCCTGTGTTGTCATTTGCTATCATCTTGTTGGGTCACTTATGAATATGTTTTACAGCACACATCTAAGCACAGACCCCTTGAGAAAAACCTTCATAATTTCCCTCTGCTGCAAGAACTGAACCTTTGCTCTTACCTTTCCCTTCCAACCTTGTAAGCAATTACTCAGCCATTGAACAGCTTTCCTTTTATGCCACAGTGCTTAGAAGGGTTCAGACTTGGCAATGTGACCAGAGAATAGAAGCAAACAAATAAATATTATAAAGCCCAAAGCAGTAAGAAGCCTAGCTAGCAAAGATCATTCCCTGGGTTACTGGCACCGTGTCTATTTCTGGATCCTGAATTTTTTCTCTGAGTACCTGAAATTCAATGGGTACTTATTCCTGTTGTTTTCATCTCTCACCATGAATAGTTGGGTGACCATCTTCACATTTCTTCTGTCACTTGGAAGAGATCTTTGAAGAACGAGGAGGGTCACAGGCTCCCCTAGAGAATACCCATGCTCTGAGAAATCACGTCTATCTCCTGATTTAAGACACAATCTTTTTTATCACACCTTCCATTGCAGAGGTGGCCCAAAGCTGCTCTCAGCAGGGTAGACAGAAGTTAATTTTTCCAGTAATAACAAGGCTGGGGCAAAGTCTGATCCTGCATGTCCGTTAACTGACCATCAGGAACAAGACCTGCGGGTCAACAAGTCCAGACACAGAGCTGTGGGGCTGTGGGGATGCAGGATGCCTGGATGAGCCAAAAGTCTTTAACCATCAGCTACCCAGCTCTCCCCCCTCCAGCTACCATGTGATTGCTGTATTTTGGTCAGGTATTAGGCACCCTAAAACCATCTGTATCGTCTCGTGGAGTTTCAGCCTTGGTATCACCACGCAGAGACAGTTGGAGATTTATGGCCTCTTTTGAACCCATTAATATCAGCAGCACCGCTCAGAGTTCAGTACCCAGCTCCAGTTTATTTAAGGTTTCTTTTAAAAAAAACATTATGCACTGAATTTTATTAAATCAACTTAACAGGAGCTGTGAAGTAAAATAAATAAATATGGAACTCATTTCTGCAGTTAGTGGGAATTACTGTGTTTGTTTACAAAGGCCATTAAAAGCTTACTGGAGGTGTTCATTTCAGCAAGGAGGTCTCATTGATGGATCAGCGCAGCCTTGCCAAAACTGTATCCAAAATTTCACAGCAGTGCTCTCATTAGGCTCTAACAGTTAAAAGAAAACACAACTGAAGAGAACTATTAATGTTTCCTGGTGGCCTTCAACCTCCTCCACATTAGTTTTTCCCAATCCACACCACATAAAAACTCTTTTAAGGTTTTTGGGGGCTGGGAGCTTGCAAAAAGGACAGAAAAAGGAAGAGGTGGTGTTTTGTGTTCTTAAGGCATGTTAAACCAGAAACCCTGATGACTGCAGAGGTGCTTAAGCTGTCGGACAGTGTAATACCTCTGATAAAATGCTCAACAGCAGAGAAAGAATTATACTTTAATAAAAAAGTAAGAATGGTACCGCAGAGTATTACAATCCTCATTTTAAAATGTGAGCTAAGCATTTCCTACGTGTGAGAGTTTAGGACCACCCCTTAATTGCCAGAAAACACCAATTTCATCTAGGTTTCAGTATGAACACATGGAGCCACTGTATGTTTTCACCCCCAGATTTCCATAGGCACACATACTTTTTCATTTACATATTTTTCATGTCAAGCAGTCAGAAATACAGGTCAGGAATAATTTATTGTCTAAGCACATTCTATATTTGCTTTTAATCTTTTAATGGTTTTCAAATGCATCTCTATTGCCTCCATCCTTAGCCAAAGTACCTGCAGAAGTCACCTGCTTGTGGAGAGCTACACAGCCCTCTGCCCCACTGGTGGCAGGAAGGGGCTCAGGTACCCAGCACCTCTGGATGTGACACCTTTGCACTGGCTGCACACCTCCTGAGCAGCTGCTGCGTGTTTGCAGCTTCCTCTGGAATCATTTTCAAACACCGTAAGCAACTTTTATGAGCATCATCACTGTGTCGAGTGCTGCAGTGGCACAGAGGACTTCTTCCTGTAAGTAGCTGGCACAGGGACCTGGAGACTCTGGTGGGATCCTCAGCAACGGGGTGAGCCCTTGAAACACAGTCTGATCCCCTTTAGTACAGCTTGCCACAGATCTTATGATAAAATCTGCCTTGTATTTAGGCTTTTAGGAACCTGATATAAGACTCTCCCTCTTCATCTTTGGACCAGTAATTTGCAGAAGAGCCTAAAGATGCTAGGCGCAATTTGATGGCCTTGCACCTCTTCTTACTTTCTTATCTTCTTGTCTTCTTCCCTTCTTACTTTCCCTTGGTGACAGTAACAACTTTTTCCCATGGTGTGCAAAACCATGTGACTGCAGTTACCATCTGGAAGAGACAAGTTACAAGCCACTAAGGACCAGGTCCTCAAAAGAACGTCACGTGCCCCAGGAATTTGGGGGTCTGCTGCCCTCTGACCACTGCTGTGCCAGCCCGAAACCTCTGTGTCTGGATGGGTCTCAGAGCTCACCAGTGTGGCCACAGAGGAGGAGGAGGAGGTGGTCAAAGTGGTCATTTTTCCTATCATGTTTTAGAGTCACATCAGGAAAAAAAAAAGCCCAGAAGAGCTGGAAACAACGGCACGTACATGCCAAGCATGCCTGAGCAGGCATCTCCCCCACTGCCTCAGACCATGCCCCTGTGAAGGAAGGATGGAAATATGGAGTGAGCATTGCAGAAAGGATAAGGCAGACGGCTATGCCAAGCCTTCGGAAAGGCAAGTCCTCAGTGCGTGTGTCTGCTTTTGTGTCATCAGCAGTAAACAGTCACTGGATAAAACACAGAGACAAGGCTGGGGATGTGAGTAGGATCCAGGGCCTTGAACAGGAATGAGATAAACTAGAGAAACGAGATCTAAGAATCTCAGAGGATATAGTAAATTCCTAGTGTGGGAGGAAGAAAAACAGCATTGTACAACTTTCAGCTGTGAAGATACTCGGACGTTAAATATCTTATGTCAAGTTCTCAGCCTCCATCAGCTTTATTTTATCTTTATTTCGATAGGCTTTTTTTTTTTTTTTTCTAAATCTAATCTACATATGAATAAGTCTTGTGAAAGATCCAGGCTAGCTGTTGATTTTACAGATTGCAGGGAAGATGTGAGGGATGCTCGGGCTGTCCCTTTTCCACAGAAATCGTGAATAACAACCACCAAGAGATGTGGCCTTTCAATGAGCAGCTATAATAAAACAGATTTCCTAGAAGACTATTAAACAGAGATAAATATCTCTTTAAAATCTTTATTCTGCTTTGCTAATCAACTGCCACTGTTGTTTAAGGCTGGAGTTTCTTCTATACGTTTTCATTATTTTGGAGCATCCCGTGCCAGACCCATTGTAAAGCTTTCTATTAAAATCCTTCTTACTGCAGTGGGACGAAATAATTTTTTTTTTCCCAAAGACTGATTTAATAGAAACTTGGCACCAGAAAAAGTGTTTCTGTTTCATTACTATGACATATAAAATTTCATGGGGTTCTCAAAATATTCCTTCTAAAAAAAAAAAAAAATCATTTGCACATGCTGGAATACAGAATTTACTGGCAATTATACAGTAGTTGTCTTTGAAATACACACTTCCCATAGTGTTTCTAAGACTATTAGCAATCATTCTTAAAATGCAGAGTGAGTATTGGAACAAAATTAATGCTCTGTAAAATTTTTTTGAAACATTGCTCAAGTAGATTTTGTGGCAGTTTGAATGCAAAAAGACAGCTTGAAATTTTTTTAAAGTCTATTTAATTTACACTTCACATTACTTTTTTTTTAAACTACACTTCTAACATTTTTATTATAGCCACTCTTTTCAGTATAGCCCACTAAATTCTTGTTTGGCTCTCAAAAATAATAATGATCTTTAGCACTTACATAGTGCTTTAGGTTTTTAAAGTGTTACACAAATACTAACTAATTAATGTTTGTTCAACCCAGACTGGCCTTATAAAGAGGCTGCAGCAAACGAAGTGAACGTTTTCCCTGTCACTATTAACAAGATTAAAGGTGTTGACATTGTACAAACACAAAAAAATGAGGCACAGTTTGAAATAACCCACCTGCTATTGATTTTGGCCAAATTATGGGTAATCTCAAACTTGTAGATTACTTCTCAGTACTATCAAAGGAGAAAATGAGAAAGTGCTTGTTTGCCTGCTCTGGTAGCCAACAGCAAGTGCTGGCGATGGGAAGAAAAAGCCTTCACTTCCCATCTTTGAGTCCATACGACTTTTCAGCAGCACAGGAAGCGATTTTGCCCAGGTACCCACAGGGTCATTTTGCCATGCCAATGGGCACAGAACCCACAGGGGACAGTGTCCTTGCTTGCTGCTACCCTCCCACCTTTCCTTTCTCCCCCTTCTCACAGCCAGGCTCAAGCCTTCTCCTCCACTGAGTCACTGGAACTTGGACCACAGCTTTACATCAGAGATGTTCTCTAACGTACATTTGCTTTTAATCTATTCAAAAGTCAATTGAGTAATCTTTATGACAGATGAGGTTTCCTGTAAAGCAGGACCAAAAGATTACCTTGTTCAGTCACATCGGATGTGATTGCCCAACAGTCCTCTGTACAATGTGCTTTCCACAAAAAGTCCACGAATTTACCGGGCTTCTGGACCCACAATAAGGATGTTGCAATCATTTCAAAGTATGACTCTTGCACGTGTTCTGGTAATAACATGACCATAACCATAACTGGAAGTTTCTAACTGTGAGTGATTTCATACTGACTTTGACAATAGCCAGTAAACATACAACTCAGATTTTAATCCAATTTTCTCAGTAAAACTAATTTCAGTAAGATGCTCCAGATAATACTCTCTTGTGGGATAACTGCACAGTTTGTGTGGTTTATCATTCAATCTTCATCTTTTATTAAAGCACTGTATACGTTATATATGACCCCAAACCCTTGCCAGTGCTGTGTTCATAAACCCATGGAATTAATTAGCTGTTTCCACGTTCAGTTTTGACTGCTTTAACACCACTGGAATTTGACTAATCGCATTAGACATCAGCACCATTCACAGATTTCTATTCTTACACACTCCCAGTGCTCGCAGCCATCCACAGCTGACGTCTACTGGGCAGGAGAAACACTGTGGAGACTCTTCTGCTCATGAGACATCCCCTCAACACCGGGGGAACACGCCACAGCTGCGGGGCTCCATGCTGACACATCTACTAACAGGATTAGGACGTTAAGTAGAAAAAACATATGTCGTCCGCAATATAGCTGGAGAGCTACCAACAGCTGTAATTAAGGATGCCAATGCATTTCCATGCTAAGCCCCTGTTTTCATTTGCTCATAACTTTCCAAAACTTTCACCTATAAGGCTGAACTTTTACAGTCCTGCTTTCTGCCAAATTGTGGCTTTTTGCAGTTGTTGAAAGTTTGAGGAAAAAGCAATGTATCCATTTTTTTGAATGAGAGAAGAGAGAAATTTTTTTAGAAACCCCTCATGTAGACATGTGGATTGGAACTGATTTATGCTGGATTTTCTACTTCATTTAATTTTCGTATGGCATTTTTAAATCTTAAATTCTACTCCAGCAGCTGGCAAGTATGGGATAATTTTTTAATAAGGCAACAGAAATAATGCAACACACTTTTCCCCTATACCTTGAGATGCTGACTTACAGAATTTGACAGAGCCAACTTAAATACCTGCTTTAAAATTATTTTCCTCTCAAGAATGTGGAGAGATCACAGAACTCCGCTCTGAATATGCAGCCGTAATAACGCTCCTCTTGAGTTTCTCAGTGTGGAAACTGAGTATGAACAAACCATACCGACCATGCAGGAGTGCCACGACCCCTTCTTAGCCTGTTCAGATAACACTGTGTGGCACACAAGTGCTCAGTGGTACAAAACATGTGAATATTCTCGGCATTTGCAGATGTCTCAGACTGTTTTGAACTTGAAGGACTATTGTAAGTCTATGTATGCCTCATGTCCCCCTTCTATCTGACGGAAAGTAATCAGTATTAAAAATAATGTTAAGATCTTTTTAAGACAGAAAGACCTTTTGCCTTACTGACTCATTTAATTTCTGTCTTTTCCCGTTGTTTATCCTGCCAGCCTAAACGATTCTATGATTCTGTGCCCATACACTTTGGACACTAAAGGAATATTAAATAGTCAGAACTTATCAACAAGTGAATTCTCTTTGGAGAAAGACTATGTCTTTTGTGTTGATAGTAAATATTTAATTAAAAAAATAAATCTCCTTCTACTGTGTTTATTATTCTTGGGGGGAGGAAAGAAGGAGAGTGGGTGGGGGTTATCTGGGATTTGCCATTTTGTCTTGATTTTTTTTTTTTATTTGTGGCTTAATTAGATCCTTTTTCCTTTATTCACTTATTTCCTTCCTCACCAGCTTTTTCCTTCACAGATGGGAAACCCAGGTTTGCTAGAGAGACATTTAAATGAAAGTTACTTTATAAATTCAGTTGTCTGTTAAAGCTTTTCCTTCCCAAATGACAATCTGTGTTTCTGAACACCCTGGGAGAGAGAGGTAGCTTTTTCTAACAGTCCAGGTCTAGAAATTCTTCATGGAAGATCTCCTCATGTTATTCAGTTCCCTTTGAAACGTACCCATTTAAGGGTAACGAACATTTAGAAAGGCAGCAAATGATCCTATCAATCTCGATGGGGTTTTTTGTTTCGTTGGTTCATAGTTCCCTCCAAAAGTGGTGTTTTAGATTCCTCACTAATTCAGTTCCTCATAAATCTAAAAACTGTCTTGGACCTGCTGCATTACATAATGATTGTTATTTAATTGTTACAATACAAGACATTGCACTAGAAGAATATTATTAAGATAAAAAAACAAAGGAATTTTTAGAAGATGAGCAAACCAAGATCCTCAAACAACAACAATTTGCCCTGTCCCCTTGAACATACAGCATTACGAAGCAGCCTTTAACTAGCTGTTGTGTACTGTTTTCTGATGGGACTCCCATCCCATCCAAGGGCAGAGTGGCTAGTCAATATTTTTGTACTTCCACACCTTTTTTTGTTGTTTGTCTCCTAGGACTTCTTTAATGTACACCAGCTTGCATAAGGACCTGAATATAAGAATATTCCTTTCTCAGGCACTTCTTTAAGTCTTCTGTGGTATTAACTCAACGACTGAGAAGCTAGGATGAAGCTATCTTCCTAGCATGCTATAACGTGAAGTTCTCAGCACTCTGGAGGATTCAGCAGTCACCCTTGGAACAAGGAGGTATTTTAACCATTTTGCTATTGAGGCAAATTGTCACAGGATTGGCAAAAGGCACATCCCTAATGCAAACCTCAGCCCTCTTCCCCACTGCATAAATACACAGTCCTTGTCAAGGAATTATTTGACCAACTATTTTTTAGCCCACAAAAAAGCAATATATTCTCCTCAAAGCTCTTAGAAACACTGGAACATCTTAGTTGAAAACTTACCAAAGACCAGTCAATACCAAGGAGGTGCCCCAGGAAAGAAAAAAAAACGTAATTCCTGAATGGTTGAAATCTGGTAAAACTATTAGCAGCTGAATGCAGGATCTTAAAATGAGAAGTGTTAGATGCAGTAGTGCCATCTTCACCTGCAATATTTATGCATCCATGTAGGATGTGAGTAAGGGATTGATACATAGGAAAAGAGTGTGTCACGATACTTCGAGCATATCATGTTCGTTCTGTGATTTATGTTTTTAATATAGCCACTCCTCTTACTCTGTCTACTATGGAGCCACAAATGCAGCTGAAACAGACTGTAGCCCAGCATGTAAAGAGGAAATGGGAGATAACAGAAAATGTCTGTTCATCTCCATCTTATCCTTGTCCTTATCCCTACCAATGTGATCCCAGCCTGCTAAAAAAATCATAGAACTGAAAACCCCACACACTTTCTAGATTGAAAAAGGAGAGTAAAACTCATCAAACAAACTTTTTATGCAAATAATTCACTTAGCTGTAGAATTCACTAGATAAATAGTCCTATTGTTTTACCTCGAAGTAGGGAAATGCTCACATGGCATATTAAAAATTGTACCCCAAGCTTTCTCAATCTGTCCTTGAATTCCATCTAAATAACCTTCACGGGGCAGGGGTGTGTGTGTTTGGTTTTAGTGTTTTTCTCCAGAGAGAACTCCCACTATCAGTTTGGAAAAATAATTATCCTTTCTGTACCTCTCCTGATCTTTTCCCAACAAATGAAGTGGCCTTTTTTTGCGGCCAGCCTGAATCTCAGCTGACTGCCTGTACTTAAGCAGTTCCCTTGGATATTAATACCCAAATACCTGAAGCCAGCACCCTGGTCTAGCAAGAATGGCTCTCCAAAGCCTCAGTGGACTCACTGGAAGCTATGAAGTGCAACGCAAGTCATTTCAGCTAAACGTTACCGGCTCCTGACCCTGGAAAGGGAAAAGTCAAAGTTCTTTTGGAAATGACACATTGTGACCTGCAGTCTGCTGTAGCACATTAAGTCTGATAAATGATCAGAAATGATGACTTAAACAAGCATCTAAGAGAGAGTATTTTGCTTAATGTACCCAGCAGTTAACCTTATGTAGTCACATCGCATAGTGGGCTCATTTGGAAGCCGTGTAGGCTTAGCTAAGAATAAACAAAGCGTTGCAGTACCATTAAATGTTTTCTACGTCTTCCTTCTGTGTTACTGTGGTTCAGTGCTTCTGTCACGAAAATGAGCTAAATGGAGTTTCCCACACTCTCGACCACAAAGAGTGCACTATATTGCCTTTCCGATAGACATTTTGAACTTGTCTGAACATATGCCCATTTCAAGAGCAAACCTTGATTTTCGTAGCACTAAAGAGGTCTGCAGTATAGGAAAGCAGCAAACTCAAAAGCAGAAAAAAAGAGGAAGCGATGTCAAACCATGCAACTTTTCCAGGTGGCAAAAAATACCTACATATGGACAAAAATAAGTTAATTTTTTTCCCACATCCACAAAATGCTCTCCAAGTGAAATGCCAAATCTAATCCTCCTGCCTAATAAGTTCTCAAATTTTTAATTTAGGCACTTATGCCAGAGCCCTATAGGTACTAGAATAATGTGAGCTATTTCTCTGTATTAAGTTGCTCAACTATAATGACTTCATCTTTTCATTTAAGCACCTGTTCTGGAAAATAGGTCCTGATCCTGCAAACACTCACATCTAGTGAGTATTCCCATTTGAACTCTAAAAATTGTATCCCAGTTCTTTAGGATGATTTACAGCATACTATTAGAAGCATCTATAAGCACCTGAAATGTGTCAGTGGATGAATATGAGCAATAATTGTAAATGTAGTTTATGAGTTAAGCAAGCACACTGATATTGGTGGCCAATACTCAGCAAAATATTGAACCTCCCAACTCCTGTTTAAACTCCCCACTGACCTCAGTTGGAATTCAGACTTTAAATGAGGAGTCAGGAGCCCAGATGCTTTGCTGATCATGGGCCTTTGGCTGCAAAACGCTGAATCTTCCCAAAGGACCCAATGGAAATGATAGCAGAGAGGTATTTTATGTGTGCATAGCTCCTCTCGGAGTTTGTCTGATGGAGGAAAATCTCCCTCAAAGTTCAACTGTCTTTCTAGTTTCTCTCACAGTCTTTCTAAAAAAATACAAAGTCAGCTTTTTCAGAGACCTTTATCACCAACGAACTTAAAGGGTGCCCATGCCCTGGGGAAGGGGTTAGGATACACACTGGCCATTGAGGCAGACAACAATGTCAAGAAGCAATGGCCAACTCCCTTACCCACAAAAATAATTTTATTTTCTTAGGGAGAGGAAATCTGCTGTCTTTGCTTCCTCTCTGCCTCTGCCGCTTCTCTGCAGGCGTCCCTGACCCCTGTGCAGAGCCGAGGGATGAGGCAGGATTCCCAGAGCTCCGGAGGGGAGGGCAACGAGGGTGACCTGAACTTTCCACCCCCGATGTATGGCTGTGCTCACAAAGCCAAAGTCCAGCTCCCCTCCTCTTCTACTGTCCAACCTACCTTAGGTTGTTTAGCCTGGTGAAGACCTTCATATATGGTGCTTCCTTAACTCAACACATTAAATAGCTCCAAGATGTGCTCCACTATTAGACACAGTACTATTATTTCAGGGGTAAGCTTGGACCCACACACTTAAATATTATTTATGTTTCTACTCCTACAGTAGCACAAGCAGAATGTCTGTATCCATGCAAATACCAGAATTTTCTCCTCTACTTTCTGTCTTGTTTTAGCCTCCTACTTGCAAATCTGCTGGAATCTTTTGCATTATGTATTGTTGAGCTGTTTCTGTGTGGCTTGAGCTTGGCTGCAACAGGGATTCCTTTTCTTTTTGTTTTTAAAGTTAGCATCTTAAAGAAAGGAAAATAAATATAAAGTCAGAATTTCCTGCGGGACAGTAGAAAGGGGAGAGATCAGATCAACTGTAAGATGTTGATGTTATTTTCCCAGGATAAGCTCTATTTTAATTTTACTTTTTTTTTTTTTTCATCATTTATTTATTTTTTTTTATTCTCTTCTTCTAAAATCACCTACAGACCCGTGGACAAAACTGGAAGATCTTGTGTTTTTCAGAAATAACAGAGTTCAAATTGTCAAAGACCACCTCTAGGGTGAATCTCCCTGTACTCAGTGGTGTGCTTACGGCACAGACGCCTTCATAGGAAAAAAGTGTCTGAAAGTGGAAGACCCAAGTTATGCTCTTTCCTTACTCAACCTGCCAGGGAGTAGCTGCTGCTGTACTGTCACTAGTATCACCCTTTCCTCACTCATCTCTGACCAGTCCATGAAGACTGCAGAGCTGAGCTTCTAAAGGGAACGTGGAGGTGAACCATCAAAGTGCGAAGGCAAAATAAAATTAGGACTGTCCCTATCTGTGTGGAAGAGGGCTGCTTCAGCCCCCACCTCTAAAGCCAGAGTCCAGGCTTTTACCTCCTGTTCAGCCTTCAGTTTCCTCTGCAGAAGACCAGCCATGAAACTTGAAGGACCAAGACCTTCACTGCAAAGACTCCTCTAATGATACCGGAGGGCCACCTAGACCTCAATTCCCAAAGCGTCAAGAAAGCTAAACAACCTCTTGGAAATCAGCAGGACATCTTCCCTAGACAGACCAGTCTCTGCAAGCTGAGGGCCCTGTGCACGTGGGGTACTGTGTCCCTGAGGAATATATGAGTATTTGAGTATTTGGCTATGATCCTGGAGTAACCTCAGTGAAGTCGATGGATTTTCCCCAGATTTACCCCAGTATAATGAGCTAAGAATTGGGACCTCTCTGCCATATTGTGTGCATTTTGATTAACTTTAAATAAAGTTTCCACCTTAAATGAATTGCAAGTGTTATCTGTTTTTATATATAACTTCATGCTCTTTATTATTTAAAATGTCCAATTTGCTAGATGAAAACATAAATACTGACTGCAGCTGTAGAATTTAATAAAACCTCAGGTTTGAGCTAGCAAGTGAAAAAAAGTATATTATTGGAAACTTGTGGTCAAACTTGAAGCTTGAAGGAAATATTTTAGCACTATCACAATATTAAATTGCAATCATTATTTAATTTATCTTCTCTGAAATGACTTAAGGGAAGTGCACCAAAAGCCCTATTTACCTAAGCCAGGAAATAAGTCAGTGATCAGCTAGGTGGATGAAGTAATTGAAAGCTGACAAGGGACAATATAATGCCACTATTGTAACAGTACTTAGAAGTATTGTTTGACTTTGACCTGCTTAGGAATAAATGTTGCACAGTTTTCATTTCATCAAAAAAAAAAAAAAAGTGTACAGCAATAAAAAGTGTTCCTTTTACTGAATTCTTGATATTTTTCTTTAAATTGAAAAATATCAGCTTTGGCACATCTGGAGGAAAGGAATGTTCCCCACAATTACCAAGATTTTGAAAAAAAAATATAGATATATTAGAAATTAAGGTATTCACCAGTCAGTACTTCCAGCAAAAAGTCTGAACCCCTGGGTAACCTGTGCATTTCAATTGTCACTTTGAACTTTGGAACAAAGGGTAGACTGTAAAACCAGTTTATAAAAAGTATTATGAGATACCACAACTGGCATTTTTATGACCTTATTAAACTACATCCAAGTGTCATAAATTATATGTAATGAAAGTGAATAGGATCTCTGACTTTATTTTAATATTAGGAACATGCTTATTAGTTTAAGGTTTTTTTCTGAATAAGAGGAGTATTTTTGTTGTTTTCTTGCTTTAGCAGCTGATGTTATGTGGAAGTCATAAATGCCAGATTACATTAAATTGTTTTCATTCATATAATAATATTGTTAGTAAATTACTTGGGAGTAATGAGCAGGTTTTCTCACTAAGTAAAGCTAAAGGTGTTAATTTAAACTCAAAATATTCTACATTCTTATGACGAACATATTGACTGACAAAGTTTAGACATGAAACCCAAATTATGGTTGAGGAAAAAATTTCTGTCTTTCAAGAATAATTATTCAGAAAATCTTGTAAGTTTTTTTCCCCCAGTACCCCGTCTCTGCAGTAGGAGAAAAGTTGCAGATGTCTTTTCAAAGAAAATCCATTTTTAGATCTGTTACTGTTTTAGAAGGAGAGCTTATGCCCAAAAGTAGCATAAAAATGTGTTGATATAGATCAGAAGCAGAGCGCTCACCACAGGGGATATATTATCTGGGCCGTTCTCTTGAGAACATCAGTCAGCGTTGAACTAGAGGTCCATCTGAGCCAGCAGTCTGCCTCCAATGCTACCCGAAAGGAAAGTCTAGGGGAGACGGTAAGACTCACGACAGAAGAGCATGCACTTATGAGACGTCCTCCTCGCCCCATCACCCTCCTCCAGCAGTTTGCAGCACAGGGAGGGAGAATCAGGGAAAATGCTCGTTCCCCAGAAGTCAGACATGGGACCCAGACCTGGGGACATGGAGGTGCCAAGGATCCCCCAACACACGTCCTCAAACTGCTCAGTGCATGCTCACCGCCTCTTCCGAGAGGTCCCAACTACTGCCAGACCCAGGCAATGTAGGTGTGCGGTCCAGCAGCTCGCTGTCCGCAGTGGCCAGGAAATTACCTTCTGCAGGTGGTAGCGTGCCTTCACTGGGATGACCAGCAGGGATGTCAGTGCTTCGTTCAACCCAAACTCCTGAAAACCAGCAAGCATCAGCCAGCTGCCCGGTCGTAAACAAAACTGTGGCTGATATTCTGGTGCGCTTAGTGGAGATCTTGCTTGTACCAGGAGGACAGAAGGGTCTCACATTCTTCTCCTAACAGAAATTTATTTAAAAAAAAGAGGGGGGAAAAAAACACCACAACATCAAAAATATCTTGTGGCCATTCCCGAGACTTGTGTGTCAGAAAGCACCATAAAATTTACACAGCGTATTTTAAACATTTGAAGTATTGAGAATGTAACTGGGCTGGGTTGTGCACTAAGGGGAACGGCAACAATTTTTCCCCCACATTTTTTTTTTGCCATTTTGCAGGGAAGAATTGCTGTTCTGTACTGGAGCTGAGGTTTTTATAGAGCCCCAGGGTGGCTTTTTCACTCCCACTTCTTGCTATGACATCCAGTCTTTGCTATTCTCCCCATCAGCTTCTCAAGGGACAGAAGAGCACGGGGTGCTCCTGCAAAGACAGCCCCACCTGAAGAGAAGATAAACTTCTGGGAAAAAAAAAAAAAAACTGAAGAGAAACAAGGAGACATCAGAATGCCAGAAATAACAGACTTTTAAAATCTGTGCAAGTTAAAAAAATAAGAAAGATGCATTTTTAACCAAAAAGGGAGACATAAACATAGACAATTTGTAGAGAGAGTGGTCTCAGTGAATGCGTAACTACTCTTTTTATTATGATCACACAATTTGTCTCCACCATATAATCTGCCTGGCAAAAGATTGTACCTTCATCAGCACATCTCCTACGTGCCTGAGAAAGAAAAGGAATGGGCTTTGGAGGAGCAGAGCAACAGGAGGAGCACCTGTTAAAATAGATAGCAATTTGTTACAGATACCGTTAACCTGCAGCTGTGCATAGGACCTCCCTGTACTGAAAGCAAGAAATGTTAAAAAAATCCTCAGAAGGACAGGATACCTGCTGCACAAAGGGCAAAAAAAAAGCAGTAGTCCATTTTGCCTTTTAAAACTATGTGTGAGGCATGGCAGCTTTAGAGAAAAGATTATTTGCTGAAGTGGGAATGGAGACAAAATCCCTGCAGAGGCTTTTACGGAGCCTGTCTGCCTGGACCATGGGGAGAACCTAGTAAAGCTAAGAAGATAAGATAAAAAAAAGATGGACTCATAATAGTGGGATACATCTCACTGGAAATCAGCCCTCTAAGTTGAGGCTGCCAGTGGGAAGTACTGTTTTGAGTTCTCAGTTTAATTGATGGAAAACTACAGAGGACAATTCTTTATTTTAGTTAATTGTCCTAAGAAGGAATAATTCACTC
>NW_010135633.1:137989-190224 GCF_000699245.1 Pterocles gutturalis
CCACTGACTGAGTGTTACAAACTGGATGGGTGGTTTTTTGACTCCCACGATGCACGCCTGCTGAAGCAGTTTGCTTCAGACAATGATCATGGCAATACACTGCCAGTTTCACAGGACAGAAACCTGGGAAGCAAGAAAGATGACTGAGCAAGCATTATAGGAATAAATCAATAGGACAGAAACCTGGGAAGCAAGAAAGACGACTGAGCAAGCATTATAGGAATAAATCAAAATGGAAGCGACCTCTATTTTACATCAGCTTAAAGAGAGCAATGATACAAATAAAAATGTTAGAGAGTAAAGGAAAATATTGTTTATCAAACTGAAAATTTCTGCAGAGATGAAGGTTACTCAGAGAACAACAGAACACATGCTTTTGGCAAAACCTGCTAGTTATGGAAATAAGTAATCCTGACTATGTGTAGCCTGTACATGTAGCCCAGGTCACCTGTTAATCAACGTTTTAATGTGTCCCAGAGATGTAAAATCCCAAGGTGGAGAAGTTCATCCCTGTAGGTCTGTTTCTTCACTGGCAAATAAATCACAGCTCAGAGGCGGGTTAGGATAACTCTAGATAGTTCTCAAAAAATCAATAACACGATGGAAAGTCAGGCACAAATTACAAGAACTGCTGTGGTCACTCCAAGGGGCACCAGGGAGGACCATGGGGTGAGGGGAACATGCTGTAGCAGGGGCTACTTTGCATTTCAGCTCCCTCTTCATCCCAAATGTGCTTCCTGGCTCTCTCCAACATACTTCTGGGTTCCTCGGGACCCACAAAGTGAGTTAAGTGATCAGTCAGGATCAGCTCAAGAGGAGAGAGCAGAGGACAGACCTCTGTGCCTCCATGCCTCCCTGGCTGTGTGCCAGGGCTGTCCATCGCTGCCTCTCCACTCAGAGAGAGCATCCACGCTTCAACCAGCTCTGCAGCTTTGTCAAATATATGGCTACAGTTGCTGTGATATTTTGATGAATGCATCATGAGAATGGGAAAGATGCTGCTAAATAGGGAAGAAAATGTATATGCCTGGAATGAGTATATATTGTATTACTATATTATTACTTATTATTATATTACTATATTATTAGTTTCTACAACAGAAAGTGATAATTTTATTATGTCATTTTAGTTTGATATTAACAGATTTCTTGAAAAAGATACCATGTCTAATGCCTGGACCAAACCCAATAGTATTTCTTGTAAATGTTTCCCCTTTGGAACAGAGGTAGTGGTCAAATTTGAAAATGAAAAATAAGTATTTTTGTACTTTTTCTTATTGTATACATTTTTTATCAATGGTATAGTCTTTATATTCAACCACTAACCTAGAAATAAAATTTATGCTTTCTGAGTTAGCAACACAATCAAGTTTAGTAACAACACCAAAATTTAATAATTAAAGCATTGTTTGTGTTTGTTTGAAGGTAAATATGCATCTGCTTGGCCACCCAGTTAATGTCATACATACAGATTTCACTAGGTGCTTTGCATCCTGAGACAGAACTACTGACAAACAGCAATGGCTGTAGTGCAGTGTGTCATCTCCTTCCTCTTGTAAAACGTATACGTGCCTTTCGCTGCCAGGGTGACCTGTGATGTCAAAAGGAGATGCAAAGGCTGTCTGAGGATTTTTAGTAATTCATGTGTCTTTTTCCCAATGGATCAGTAAAACTGAATTGTTATTCTTCTTTTGAAATAGCTGTGTTGGAGGGTTTCAACCTTTCTTCATAAATGTGTAGACATGTCTGATGGTCAGGGTCATATAGTGCATCCATCTGTAGCTCCAGGTGTCTGAAGCTGGTCTCTGGGCACTGATAACATAAGGTGTGGTCTGCAGAGGAGGGATTTTATTAGTTACATCTTTAGCTGCTTCAGGAAGAAGAGCGTATAATTTAAGACACTTTGATGACCTAAAAACATGTGAAGACATCAAAGAGACTGAAATAGAGGAAAACAGCATGAAACTTGAAGTTTTGAATAAAGCAGGACTTCTAAATGAGCTTTTAAAAAAAACTGAGCGAGATTAAAAGCGAAGGAAAGGCGAGAACGAAGAAACAAGGCCTACTATAAGAAGTGCCAGTGCTTTCTGAACTGCTTGATATAAAACCTCTGAGGACTCTGGAGAGAAAGAGAAAGAAGAAATGCCCAAGATCATTGGCAGTGCAAACAGCTGCCTGTCCTGCAAGTAGTCCTTTTCTTCCACGTTATTCAAGGATAGAGAAGCCTCAGCTTGTGATCAAGTCCCAGTAACACCATGGACAGGCACCTCACAAGAAGCTGCAGTTCACGAGAGATGTGCTCTGACATCTCACCTATTCTTTGCCAGCTGACAGTGTGTTCTGCCCTTGGGACCTGATGCTGTAGCCCATGACATTGATGGAAATGTTAGCATTGCCTTCGTTTGCCTCTGAGATGGGGAAGACTTGGTTTTGGCTTGGCACTGAGGCAGGGTGGGTTATCCTGACCTGGCCAGATCAACCCCTGCCCAGCCTGCTGCCTCAGGAATCCGGTGGGAGGGAAAGCTGTGTCCCTACGGCTCTGAACTGCAGCACCTCTCCAAACACATTGCTCTTCTTGCAGGTCAGATCAGAAAAAGCAGTCCAGGGCACCAGTGCAGATCAGGGACAGGCTGGTCCAAGGGTGATGCTGATCCTGCCATCGCACTCCCTTCAACCTTGTGCCGTGCTCGTGTGGAGGAGTTGGTGTTTGGGAGATTTGGTGCCTGGCCACCATCACTCCCAGTTAATCTCATCTGTCTGGGAATTGCAGGGATCAGAAAGCAAAGCTCTGCAGGTAGGAACAAGTCTGCTGAGGGCAACTATGGACAGAGTAAAGGGTATTACATCAAACATGCATATGCAGACATGTCAGGCAATAAATTAAACTTCTTATTCCAGCTTAGAAGAGGAACTGTCGAACAGTGATATTTTAAGGTCACAACATTTGCATTTACATATCAAAGCACTGTTGGCTTTACATGCCACCATATACTTTGGTGTCAAAGCAGGGGCCTTGTCAAATATGTGGGAGTTGGTCTCAGCTCTTTCTGGTCCTGTTTTGTCATGGTGACTTTCCCATCACACATCCTCAGGGGGAAGAACCCCACTCTTGTTATCTGAGTGTTCCTTTGAAAATGCAAAAAATACAACAGGGGAAAGGCATCCACGACTGTTCAGGCTGGTGATAGCTCTGCAGAGCACCAAGCAGCTACAGTTCAGGGTAGAAATTAACATCAAGTGTCAGTTTAACTCTGTCTTCATATAATGAAGTGGAATGAAGGACATTGACTTTTGACTACACCTGCATAGAGGGGGCTCCCAGAATGGTGGTGGCACACTCCCAACATCTGCTCCTTCCATTGAACTTAGCTGCAAATTGAAATTCCATTGCAATGTTTTTAGACTCAGTCGAAGTAAGGAGACTGTCAGAAATCCTCTTTAAACTCACCCTTATCCAAACAGGAAGCTGACCTCTAACCCCCGGACGTAACAGTACACCAGTGGAAATTTCATTATCCCCGTTTCAGCTGTACTAAGTGAAAATTAATTGTGTAATTATCTGGATGAGCGCATGTGTAAAATTTTACAATGTGCCAGTTAGATTAAGTAACGTGTTAGTGGCGTGGTTTAGTGCAGAGTCAAGGCTGTCTTATAAAAACGGCATAAGAAGTCCAACAAGATTTGAAGGAAAAGAACATGTCTGAAAAAACGTTAACAAGAGAAAGTAATGTAATGCTTAATACCATAACCTGAGTAAGGTTTTAGCCTCCTCTGACAGAGCTTCATCTGGCATAAGAGAGATCTTATTTCTGTCACGTTAAAACCACAGAATTTAGTAGACAAAATAATTTGAGCATTTTTTTTAAGTACCAAATAGATAACTGATTGCAATATGAAAAGACTTTTGTCTACTTTGGGCCTTATCTACTTTATACCTCTTTCCTTTGTACAGTGAAATGTTTTCATTTTTTCCACTGTTCACATAAAAAAAAAAAACCCAACCTAAAATATAGAAGTAAAAGCAGATCAGACCAGAACCTGGTCCTTGAGAAAGGCAAGATGTTGAACGCACCTCCCTCATACAGAACTGAGGGACAGATCTTATGGGGCCCATGGAAATCCTAACACAGCTATTTAGAAGAAACTATTTCCATTTCAAAGGCATAGACTTGTTTGGATAACGAGATCACTGGGCAAAAGATGCTGCCTGGAAGAAGTCTAGTCCTTTGAAAAGTAATATTATCTTTAAATAGTTTGGTAAGTAATGTATTAGGTTCTATCAGTCATACTGCCAAAGATTTTGGTATAGAGTCCCTTTAGCAATACCAAATAAATACACTGGTAACATGTCTTAAAAACGAAAGAATGAAAATAACTTATAATGTGATTGATTTCAGTGAAATCAATAGAACAGAATATGTGCAGGAAGAGCTGGTGTTACGGTGAGAAGTCCCACTGCAGCACTGTGCTCCTACATCTGGATGGAGGGAGATGATCCAGACATTTCTGTACACAAACGAGGGGTGCACAGAGGAATCAAATCTGAAAGAGTTAGTGCCTGACATGGATTTTAGGTATGGTGGGATCCTGCTATTATAAGGGCAAAAGTTGGGATTTTCATTTCTTGTGCAATTTAGTCACTGAAAGGCTTGTGAAAATGCAGACAGCATTTTTAGTTTTTATCTGTAATTAATCCACCAGATGTTGTAACAAAAGAAACAATACAAAAGGTGTACAAAAAATAATATTAACAAAAAAGAACCAGGAAAGAATGAAAAGAAACGATACAAAAGGTGTACAAAAAACAATATTAACAAAAAAGAACCAGGAAAGAATGTGCATGACTCACAGATACGGCTTTCTGTTCCCTTCCTACAACCTGAAATCTTGGTCTCACGTGTCTTTGCAGAAGTCCAGATGTTGGCTCAGTATATTAGTGTATTAACAAACACGGATGCTTGAAATGGGAAGAAATCTAACGATGTAGAAGCAGTACTGAGAAGCACAGGTCTGTGTCCCCGAGATTTTGGTTGCAGCACTGCAGTGTTGCGGGAGGGAAGCAGGGAGGGCTCTGGCACGTAGGAGGGAACAGAGCGTTTCTCTTCCAAGCCCGCTATTTATCATTTGTTCTGGTCTGGGCTGTGACACAAGGTAGGTGACCACACAGGAGCACAGTGGAGCTGCAGGAGAATGTTTAAATCAACAAAAAGTGTGTTTTTGTAAAAGAAACCGACCTGTAAGCCTTTTTGGCTGTATGATGTTGAAAGCCCCCGTCTGGAACCGGTGAGCAGGGCTGTTAGAAACACTCCTGGCTGAGCTAACTCCAGGCCTGACGGTGCCAATGGCAAACCGATTGAACTTGGAAGGGAATTAAAGAGAGCTGGGGCTATTTCTGCTAATCTCATCCCAAGTACTTCTGTACGTTTCTCAATTGGTGGGAACAGAGAAGACACTAGCTCCTCAGCATTCAAGCACAACTGAGTTGTCATCAAAGGATGTCCAGGGCTGGGTGACAACAAGGGTGGGAGATAAGGGCAAAGCTGAGGCCAACAGCCAGGAACTGCTGAAGTTCTTAATAAAAAAACCCACACACCACAACCGATCGCCTCACTCATCCAGCCCCAACAGCAAAGAAGCATCCCGCCTTGCTTTGCTGGGATCTTGCACCCCATGCAGACAGCAGGAGCGTGCCCGTGCACCGATCCTTGCAGCCAGCTGGGAGGCATCCACCTCCAAAAACACAGGACATTTGTCTATGGGGACTTCAGTGAAGAACTGACATCTAGGAGAAGGGCACAGAGAGATCCAGGAGCTTTCTGACAAGTAATACCATTTGTCAAGATAAATACAGATTTTGCACAGATTAAGCAATTACTGAACAAGTGCTGATTTATCCCAATAGTGGCTGACATGGGATAGTACTCTTAAGACAATATAATCTTTGTTTTAATGCAGTTTAGCAGAAGAAAGAGAGAAGATATTGCATGGTGTTGACCAGTAGCGTTTCTAAAAGTTTTGCACCAACATCAAACCTTTCACATGATGCTAACAAATGATAGTCTCATATTGATTATTTGGTAGTTTATTAATGATGGCCATGTTTTCTGCACTTTATGCATTATTGACTCCTTTGTTTTCCACAAAGTCAGGAAACATATTCTGAATATACCAAAGAAGTGTGAAAAACATTATCTTCACTCCACACAGAAAAAGACGCCTATAAAAAGGCCAGGAGCAGGAAGCAGCAGAGGGCAAGATATTCCTCTGTGGAAAAAAAAAAAAAAAAAGTAAAATAATACTGTCACTAAGTTAAAAATAAACTACAGAATATCAGATCTTAGAAAACATAACATATTTTCCTGAAGAACAGAAATCTAAGACAGCAAAGGGAATTCTTTTCTTTACTGTCCTACTTTTATCCTAGAGATCTGAGGAAGTCAAACGAAAATTTCCTGGCATCCTGGGGCAATAAAATAATCTCAGTCTTCTTGTGAAACCACATTAGTGTGGAAATCGAACAGAAGTTCTTTGAGAACTGTAAGTGCTATGTAAGCATCATTTTTCCCAGGAAACTAAGGCTTTGTTTATTTACACCAAGCTATGCCACTAATGCAATAAGAAATAAACTGCTAGGACAGACACAGACCTGAACACCTATTATGCAGGAATATGCCAGCACTCAAATCTGTGATGAAGCCAATCGTCCCTGTGAAAAACACTGGGTCTGCTGAGGACAGTGACTCGGCTCATCACAGAGTCTTCTCTGCACCCAGCATCCATGTACTGGGCAATCAGCAGGGATTTCAGCAGAGGACACTTCACCCAATCAGGGCTTGTTGCCTTTCCACTAGTCTCTTTTTTGCTGCTCAGAAAGAAGCCAAAGTAGGCCAAAATAAGAAAATAGCAAATGTTGTCAGGGTAACAGCAACAGAAAAGCAACATCTCATCTCACGTGTCTCCTCTCCTTTTCCCTCCTGCACCCACTGGAGAAGGTGCTTTTTCCAAACAATAGTCCCTGTTTTAGTGGTGAGAGTGTTGAGGTTTCTTGAGTTTCTACTCCTGTTTTTTAACAATGAGTTGTGGCAAGACCACTTCAAAATTTCTCATATTTTTTCAAAAGTGAGACAGTTATTCCCGACTCCTCACATGGCAGCCGTCACAGACACCAGAGCTGCAAGCACAGGTTGAGCCTACAGCTTCCACAGACATTGCTGAGGTTCTCCTCTGCTCCTCTGTGCCTTTTAAATACCTTTCAATTAATAACTCTAATTTTTCACATGGGAAAATAAAGCCACTAGGATGGCCCTGTAATCAATACACTTGATGTTACTGAAACATGAGGAAATGTGTATAAATACACTTTAAAGAAAATCCTGGGTTTGTGTCATTGAAGCATGTTCTAATTTGTCACGGAAACTTATATTCAGAGTCTTATAAATTAAGAATGAATAAACACCATATAACAACCCTAATTCATCTCAGCAATATTATGTAACATTAATAGCATGCAAAGAGAGGGCAACGCTAACGGCACGAAGGAGTCCTGAATGTACAGCTCCCATCAGCCTTAAGCACTTTGTAGCTCACAACTACCCCAACCATCACATCTCTCAGATTTTTTATTTTTCTTATGTGTTTCATTTTTCTTATAGAGGTTCTCCCACGGTAATAACAACCGAGGATACTGACGGGTTTGGAAGGCAGCAGGTGGTATATGAAAAGACTTGAGAAGAAATCTGACTGCGTTTATACAATCCTAAGAGAAACAGGATCAAGGAATCCTTAAGAGACACTCTGCTCGTGGGAAAGCAGAATTTAATAAAACAGAGAGAAGCTGGGCTCCTGTCTCTGGTGCAATAGCACGCTCCAGAGAGGTTACTATACTCTTTTGACATCTTCAACATTTATCCCCCATAAGTGGATGGCACAAAATGTTTCCACAGTTTGACTACTGATCAAAGGCTGTGCAGCTGCAATGTTCAGGCACGTTTTGTGAAGGTTTCCTGCCCCCACTGATTCCTTCCCTTCTCTATAGCATTGCCATTCTCTATTCCCATGCCCATTCAAGCTACCTGCTCCCAGGGAAAACAGGCAGTATTCATGGCAAGTTCAGCAGTACAACCCTGCCTGGCCATGTTCTGCTTGGTTTCTGAAAAAAGCAAACCTCTTGCTGCTTCAGCTGCTCCCTATATACCTAGCATATATGCACAGGTCAGGTTGACTCTGACTGGTTGGGATTTCCTACAGAGAGCCTTCCTCCCTGCACTCACCTGCTTTTGCTCTGCTGACACCTCTCTCCCCCACCAGCCCAAGCGGAGGCCATCTGGTTCACTGAACATACCATCACTTTGCCTGTCTCAGAAATAATCCTGTGTATTCCCTCGGCTGCCCTTGCATCTGATGGAGGCAAGTAAGCTGGTTTTCCTAATTCTTAAATACAGACCTTTTCACTTTGTAACATGTTTTTTAAGCCCTCTGTTGGTTAGAATTGATGGCAAGTGACAGTCTATTCATTTGTGCTATAACATTTCTTGCCATTTACTATAGATGTCAAGACTGGCACAATAAACTATTAAAGGTAATTGCAAGAGTTATTGACCTGCTACATCATTGGAGAAACTTTAAAAGTTAATTTAAAATGTCCTTATTTAACCTCCAGAATGATACAGGTCTTCGATTCCTACAGGTTGTCTTCCTCTCAGCGAGTGACTAGCTTGCAAATATTATTACCATCATTTTGCTCCTGGGGACCTGAGGTATCAGAGCATCAGACCCAGCTCTGGGAGAACACTTCACAGGGAAAAGATAGGGAAAAGGATTTAATAAAAGTGAAGAGCTGGAGGCATGACACACCGAGGGTCCCAAAAGAGAGGCTGTGTCTGAAATGTCCTCTATATCCTGGATGAACACGCCTAAGGTTTAAGGTTTTAAAATTCGAACTGGATTTAGGAATGTAGGTCACTCCTGTGATGCTCTTTCTGACCCATCCTCCAAACAGCACTGATCTTGCCTGGTCTCATGGTCAGGGCACTCTCCCAGGGAGGAAAGGCTGGGGCTCAGGTCCTTCCTCTGACAGAAAAAGCTCAAATTCAACTCTCTTGCCTTGCAGAAGCTACGCAGTTACAGTGGCTCCAGAGCAGCTCATTAGCTCATGAACAGCCCTCGGCACAGGGCTCGCTGCCCTGAGGTCAAGCACAGCTTGCCCAATGCATTTGGGTGAAGAGGGATAAGTTTTAACACTTGTTGAAATGCTCTGATAAATTGGGTTCATAAAGAAAAGAGACCAACACCCCCCGCCTGACTCTGTACGAACCGTTATACCTGCGGTGTCAGGGTTGTGTGACTGCAGAGCCAAAAAACATTTCTACTGCAAGGAGAAGGAAGATCCAAAGTAATTATGAAACAAAATATACCAACAATATTTTGATAAATTCAATCTAAAATACTGCTCTGTCCTTATGTTTGGCTGATTGGAGCCTGTTATTCCAGCCGTGAAGAGAGGACACATTTCAGTGAACATTTGGCCAAAATCAGAAAGCTCCCTGAGAACAAGGGTGCATCAGGAGGATGTCGTGGGCTGGGTAAAGCCCCGTCATACAAAGAACGCAAAGCATGTTTTTCTTTAGTTTCAGTTTAACTTGCGAGCTACAGCAGTTTACTGTTCTGTGGCACAATATTTTCCCCCTTAGTTTCACAGCCAGATTAATTCCTGAACTGCCGTGCAATGAAACTTCTGATTTAAGAGATTTGCTGAGGAAATCTAGCTTTAAACTCCAGGTTTAGGCAGTACATAAATCAAAGGTGGGATCACTTCAAAGATTCCTTCATCTACGTGACACAGACTTGGTTCATTTAAAACCTCCTTTCTCATAATTGTATCCTTGTTAAGATTTGAACATTTATAAAATGAGGAACGAAGTCTTACAGAGTTTGCTATAATCACTTCCCCTGAAAATAAAATGTCTATAGAGAAACGGTGAACACAGGAGAGGACAGGTCATCTCCTGGCTATGGATGGCTACTGATTTTATGGGGTCTTGTCTTAGAAGTAAGGCTCTGCAGTAAACTTGCTTCCTGGCTCTGCCATAGATTTCCTGTGTGAGACCAATTCAGTTAATCTCTTAGGGCAAAAGTCACCCCATGACACTTCAGGAATTTAGCTGAAGTGCCAAGATTAGGAGCCCATTTGCCCTCCATTGTCCTTTTTGCTTAAGCAAATGTAGCAAACACTACCTGTTGTGGTTGTCTGCAGAGGAATCTTTTAACTGACTAACTTTAAAGAAGTACTCCTAATTTTTAAGATTTGTATGAGGTTTCAGTGTTTACATTCCCCATTTCTAAACCAGGAATGTTCTAGTTTCTTTCTTCCCACCTTCTGCCTTTCTTTCCAGTTTAGGCTTTAACCCTTCAAAGAAAGCTACCAGTACTGGATTTTATGAATTATCATTATTCCCTTCAGATAATACTCCCCATAGCTATGCATACTAAATCTTTAGGTCCTTGGAGTAGGACTTTCCAATTGCTGTAAGGAAGGGGAATGTAAAAGAAGGGGGTCAGATATGACAAGTATCTTGTGGCTATGCTTGAGCCCTTGCACAGTCTTAATTGGAGGAACTAGAGAATGTCAAAGGCCACAGACCTTAAATAACATTCATGTGTTTCCTTTGTCTGGCAAGAGCTTTTCCATCCCTGGAGCTGGTATCTAGCATTTCTGTGGCCAGCAGCAAGGCTGCGCTGGTGCTTGGCTTCACATGGGTTCTCCAGCTCGGCTTAGCATCCTCAGTACGGCACTCAAGGATGCTGTGGCACCTGGCCTGGGGGAGAGAAGGCAACAGGGACATGCAACAGCAGAAGACAGTGCTCAAAAGGAAACAAGTAAAACAAGGGAAAAGATGTTACTTGACAATTAACCAGAGCAAATATTTGGAATGGATTTCATGTAGAGCTTCAAGTTGTGAAGAACCAGAATTAAAGTTCAGGTAGATTGAAATATATGAGGTTAGATTTTATAGATGAAAAGAACCCCTTGGTACTAACTTAGAGTCACAAAAATAATTTTCTGTGATTTGACCAAGCCTTTTGTCTGCTCTGGTAGAATAGTGCAGGATCAGCAGCTAGCAACTTGTGACTGGTAACAGAAGCAACCTGGGATTTGCTGACTGGGGGATGGTCCTCACTTAAGCCAGAATTCTGTGTACAGATAATTTCAGCTCAATGTTAATTACAACAAATAGTCATCAAACTCAGGGGAAATTTATATAGAATGACCAGAAAAGCCAAAAGAATCTCAAGCCTTACTTGAAGGATATTGAAGAAAGAAAAACAAAAGAAAAAAACCGCACATGATATGATGACATTCTGTATGTAAACAATGTGTGCTGAAAAGGGTCTTTAAATAAATGGGTTTTGATAAACATTTGACCAAATGAAGTGTTATACACTGTATGAAAGTTGTATAAATAAGTTGAGACGAAATTCCTTTGAAATGGAATGAATCATTTCAAAAAAGGATTCAATATACAGCAGCAATGCATACTCACATCATTAGTTTCTCATACCTACCATTAAAAAAGCACACACACATTGCAAACACAGTGAGACTACCTAAGTGGATAGAGATGCAGTCCCTCTATCCACTCCTAGCTGGGTTCCATGTTACGGGGCTGTAGCTGTTTACTGGGCTATTATTTCTCGTCAAGTCACAATTTGGGTGACTGCTACGATTTACTGTCTCCTAAAGATTTTACCCTCCTCATCCTCACTAGCTCATGAGACAACATCACTCACCCAGCTGCAAGTGACCATCTCACCACAGGGCAGTAGGTAAACCCTGAAGATCTTGTTACGGCCTCGCTATAGCTGATTCCTATAAACTGGAAAATGAGAAGAGCCTTAGCCCCTTCACAGATGACGGATGCAGATTAGCAGATCTAAACAATTAGTTAGGGTGAGGGAATGAGCCCTTAGACAATTAGAGCAGTTAAGCATCCTGCTGACAGCTGTGGTGACAGCAGACAGTAAAACTACACTTGACGAAATGAGAAAACGCTCTGCCTTTTTGATTTACAGGCAAGTTTACTTATAGGATTTAAGGTGTTTAACTCCAGTGGTCACAAACCAGGCACTAATATCCTTCTATCTGCAGCGAACAAGGGGGGACCGGCGGGCGCAAGCTGACACAGCTCCGTTCTGGCAGTGTTTGTCAGCTACAGATTTTTTAAAGAAGGAGGCAAACTTGATGGGCAAAAGGAGACGAATTGAATGCTTGAGCTGCTACCAGTACAAGGAAAAGAGAGATTTAATGCTGCGAGGTATGTGAGGATCAGAGACGTTTTGTGCCCCCTCCCGCTCATATTTCCACGTTCAAACCCGTCACTTGCAAGCTTTTGTTTCAAGTGGCACAGCAGCTGTTTGGTGAATGTGGTTTTTGTAGCCCTTAAGAACAAATGATCCCTTGTTTTTAACCCTTTGATTTGGGTAGTTTGTATATCCAGGTGTGCACTATTCCCCTTCCAGTCCCATTGTGCTGCCATTACCCAAGAGAGAGATTTCAAATACTTGTGGTCAGTTTCATGGAATTTGCTTTAAATGCCAACAAAAATCAATTTGTACAAATTCTAGTGGGTTTTGTGTACGGCTTTTGTCTTCAAGTTGTTTTCTGGAGCTGGGGGAGGGCGGGGATGTTTTGAATGACCATGTCAAGCTGAGAGACAGATGTGAGTTTTCTTTGATCCAGGAGAGGATGCACTGTCAAATGCTTCAGAGTCTTCAGACAACACTCGTCCATGAGATCAAGGAGAAAAGTGTATGTTGCTATACATTTTTTTCTCACATTTTAGAACTACTGGATGCTAAAAACCAAATTTAAAGGTACTGCACTGCTTCACAGAGCATCTGGAAAAGAAACTATAAACCAGGTAATCGCTATCCATTGTTATGGTGTGATAACAGCTCAAAGTATAAGAATCAACTTGAATTTTGACATCAAGTGGGCATAGGATGTCATGGGCAGTTCTGCAGGAGAAGATCTTGCTTTATTTGATTAATTGTCAGTAAATAATTTTTTTTAAACACCTCAGGCTATATTTTCAGCAGAACTTCCCCCACTAGCACGAGTAGCAACAGCCATCATCAGGTTAAACTCTGAATTTAGTGAGAGATTTCATTGTGTAAGATTCTTGGCATTCCATTCAGAAATCGACTCTATTTATCTTTTTAATGTTTTTGTCTTAGGCAAGCCACCTGGATAATTTATTGATATGATTGCATGGGGAAAACCATGTTTACACAATATAGGCATGTTTTGATTTTTGCCTGAAAGATGTAAATAAGGTTCATTAAAGGGCTCTATACCAAACAACTGTGGGCATAGGTGTAGGCGTAGGAAAAACTGTTTTCACTTTTACATGGAAACTACTGAGAATGGTTAAGAACTATAAGGGAGAGACCATCAACAAAGCAACATTTTTATGAAGCGCAAAAGGTAACAAGCAATTGGTTTACCTGTTCACTCGCATGACGTTAGTGACACTTTACTGAGGAGCCAATGTTGAAGCAGAGTACAGTATTCATCCAGACATACCAGGTCTGAAAATCCCTCAGTTCAGAGTCTCCAGTGTGACACACCAACCTCTGATGTGGTCGTGTTCTGGCTAAAATAGTGCAGTGCTGAGCTCACTCTTCTTCCTGCCTCTGTGTCTGCTAGGTATGAAGTTAGCATTTCAGCACTTACTGGTGGCTCTTCACAGGGGTCATCTCTTTCCACGATGTTCTTTGTGGACAGGTAAGCTCTTCCGCTTGGTAGGACAGCCTCTCATGGGGTGGAAAGGACTATCACTTGCCTGGAATTCTCCACAGCCATATCAAGAAATGAACCAAATCACCTCTTTTTCCCAGCTGACTAATAATCAGATAGGGAGACAACTTACCTCCTTTTCATCTCAAAAGTGAGGATTAATTCCAGATTTGGATTTCAGATGAGGGCCTTCATTTAGTCCAGGAAACAAAGGAGAAAACAGATGTTCCCACATAAAATCAGCGTTTTTATTATAGTATAAAGTGTAAGTACGTGCACCCCATGACTACCTAGGGGCATCACAATAATAATTATTCATTAATGGTTTTCATTTGTAGAAGTTCAGAATACTTCACAAAAATAACTTTACCAAGTATTTCAGAGGACAGAACTGCCCTGCCTTCCTCATTTTTAAGAAAGGTGGGGAGAAAATGTAGGTTTCCTGATCTATGTAGCACCCTGTCCTCTACTGCATACGGAAGTTCTGGCAGCTTCTAGAGGCGAAAAACTGTCCCAGCTATTCTGTCCCGGACAACAATGACTGTATGTATGACACAAAGGGATTTTAAAACATCCAAGGCTTTGCATTTCAAACAAGAACTCTTCTAATGTCCTGGCTGCAGCAAGGGTTGTCACATGCAAAGCAAGCACCTAACATTATCTAATCTACTTTTTGCATCAGATTTTTGGGTTTTGGGGGGGTTTGTATTCTAAAAAAAATAAGAGATGACCTAGAACAAACAGGTTTCACGGTGCCTGCAGCCACACGTGCCTAGGACAGGTTAAGGAGGAACTGGTGAGGACCTGGCGTGCTGCCCTCAGGGGACGGGAATGCTGATCCCGCCGTGATCCGGAGAGTGAGGCAGAAAGCAGATTGTTGCAGAACAGCTTGAGTCCAACCCTGTTCACATTTTTTTGCTGTTGCTGTTCATTATGCCAGGAAAGTCATTCAGTTCGGTGCCTTGAAGCCAGCTGGCACAAAGGCTGATCACGCAGTGCAAGGAGCTGGACATTACTTGAAATACAATTCTTCCATAGGGTGCTGTGGGTTCGAGCACTGAGGCCAGCAGGATACTTGCTGTATTCATAACATTCACTGCTAGCACTACATTTTCCTCGTGCCTCCTCACGGACGTCTTTTTTCCTAAATACGCCTCTCTCCTCTGAATCCCTCAGCTGATACCAAAACTTGTGCCCTGCTTTCCACCCGCTGGCTCCAGAGTGCTGTCTTTCCCTCTCTAACAACCAAGGGCAAAGGGAACATCTCCTTCCTGCCTTGCTTTCCTCACTTCTTTCTTTGTCACCCCTTTTTCTGCCCCTCTGCAGGCTGCTGGGGGTAGAACAGGACCAGGCCCTCTTCTGGAGAGGTGCTGCCCGACCTTAAACGAAGCTCAAATTTAATTGTTTTCTTGTTTCTCATATGTCATCATTGTAATTCTGGACTCCACTGTTGTGGAAAGCTCTCCATTTTATTGTCCTTTTTAATTATGAAATCCTTTCCTCAGTAATTCTCTGTGACTCGGTAACTGACTCCACATGGCTACGACGTGACTGCCCTGATTGAATTACGGGAAGTACAGAGCCGGCTGAGCCGCACGCATGCAGGGCACGGCGCAGCACGGACCTCCCTTCGGCGGGCACCCCAGCCCCACCGAGGTGGGGACCGGGGCTCCTGCCCCTCCTTGGCCCTTTTGTTGCTGGGAAGAGCTGGTTCCCTGACTTTGACCACCCTAGTGACGACACCCTCCACAACCCTTTCCCTCGCTGAGGCTAGCAAACCTACGGTGGTGGCAACTGCTACCAGGTCCAGTGTGTCAAGGAGGGAGGGTGGGCACAGGCTGAGCCAAAGGCGGTGCTAACGTTGTGCAGATACTGACACCAACATCCTGCAACTTGGGCATGCGGTGTACCGGACACACACGCCTTCATCACTGTGTTGTGTTAGCTACCCACAAACAAAGGTGTGGGACAAGGCGTGCAGTGCCCACCCTTGCACCAAGGATGCGCTGGGAGTCATGATATTTCCACCACGGATCCACGTCCGCCTTCCCGGCTTCAAAGGAAGAAGGGGGTGATGTGCCTAGCAGGGGTTCCCAAGCTGTGGGTGGTTTCCTTTAATTTAGGAAAGCATCTGATAGAGCGTGTCACGAAACATCACGTTTATTGAATTCTTTTTTCTTTTGGATATGATTACTGTCACGTGGAATGGAAACTGAGTGATGCGCCATGAGCAAAAAAAAAATATTGGAGGATGGTTTAAATCAGCTCATACTGAATTAGGACAGGGAGAAGAAATGTTGAGTGTAAGTCTGAGCAAATTAGGATTACTTAACCTTTTATGTTAATGAGTATAAAAGAGGAGGTGAATTTAAACAGGCTATTAACTGATAGTACATTGATAGTGGTAACGGTTTCTTTGCCCCAGTGAGCACCGGTGAGAACTCAAGGAATTACAACAGGATTTATTAGGAGAACACAGAAATGGAATTCAGAGAATTAAATATGTATACAATTTGGCTAAGGAACGTTTAACACAGCTTGGAGAAGGTTAAGGATACCACAGTGCTAGACAAAGGGAGAAGTTCTCTAGGAGAAGAGCATGGACACAAGACCCGGACCATTGCAGAGAAGCTGCACAGATGGAAGGATGAACAGGGGCAATGAATTTGCTTGATGAAGGCTGGCAAAGGAAAAGGAGGAAACTGAATATCCGGTGGGAAAGATATTGCAGAAGTGACATGTATGGATGTCCCAAAATGAACACACCATGAGCAGATTCAATTAAAAATAGTCACTCTCTCTCTGTGTGCTTGAGATCTAAAGCAAGATGGAACACATTTTTTCATTATGTTTAAAAATCGCAGAGATTGCCTTTTCTTGTTGTTGTTGTTAAATTCCATGTACTGTTTTCATAAGGAACTTAACACAAAGGGAACAATCACAAATTTATCATGCAGACTGCTTCGCAACTGCACAAGGACAGAACACCCTGCACAAAGCAGGTCTTCTCCACTCCAGAGCCTGCCTGCAGCTTGGGACTGAACTGGAATATTTTTTGGGAAAAAAACCACCTAAACCACATTCAAACAGAAATATGAAAAAGGCAGACTATGGTGGAGAGGGAGAGCGGGAACGGCTCGTGCAATTTGCACAAGGATTTTTGTTGATGTTCAACCAAACTGCAAGGGAAAATGAAGGCACTGTATCAATGGTCTTTCAAAAGGATTTCAGTAGATTCTCTTCAGCTTTTGGATGTTGATCTCGCCTCTCACTTTTTGTCTCACCTTTCTTTGAAAGAGAATCATCAGTATTTATGGAGACGGGGCATATGGCTCAGCATTTTGACAAGTCCCTCGCTGCCTGCAGCGGGAAAGCTCCAGTAGAGACACATTTGGAAGAGCAGGATATTGATTTCTGGCTGCAGTCACAAAGCTGAACATGCCTGGTGAACACATGCCTTAGGCTGCCACCACATGGTAAGAGCAGGCAATGAGGGCCAGCAGCTGCTTTAGCTGCAATTCCCCTGGCATTGCGATGTTCCCAGAGTCTTTACTGAAAGTAACTTCTTTTCAAATCTAACTGGAGGGGAAAAAAAGAAAAAAAAAACATGAGCAATTGTATTATCTTTGTTAGCTATAAATTCATCTCTCGCAGAACCTCTTTATGTAATTTCTTTGTTTCTTTTTTTTTTTTTTTTTTTTTTTTTTTTTTTTTTTTTTTTAACGTGGTAACATTTTGCTATGCCGAGCTAGTAAAAAGAACTAAGGCAGAAACTACTTCATAAAATGATTTTTCAGATTCACTTGGTTGCCCTGGTCCAGTGTTATGACTTTCATCTGTTGGTCTAAGTCCCAGCTGACATTTCTTAGCCTGTATACCAGAAAATAAAGGGTAACACTGTCATGATTTTTCCATTGTAAACGTTGACACTGTGCAAGGAAAAATGAGAACTCTTCAAGATGCTAACATTTCAATTTTTAGTGTAAATTTTTGGCAGAAGCATTTGTATGAGAAAAAGCCTGCTATTGGTTCTCTAAAAGTGTAATTTAAAAATAGTAAAAACAACCTCACATCTATTTAGACAATAAGCGAAGACTGTTTTCCCCAATTGCTGGGAGAATTTTTAGGGACACAGGGTGGCTAAGCTTCAAGCTGTAAACAGTGCTCTGGTGCCTGAACTAAAACATGTTAGACATTTGAAAAGTTTCATGAATTTCAGTGACCTTTCAGTGCTTAGTAACAGAAATAAAGAATTTAACTTTATGCATGATCTTAAAACAAGCACTTGCCATGGTTCAGCTTTCTCCCACTTGCAGTGCCTCCCTCGGCAGCTCCCAGCTCCCATTCGGGCTCTCGGGGTGGAAGTGTAGGAAAATCTCCCTCTGGCTCCAAGCAAGTCACAGACCAACACTAGCAGAGAAGAATAAATTTTTGTATGTATATCATTGCATGAAGAACTTTATCCAAGTGCTTGAAGGGTTTTAAGGGCTTGAACTGTGTTTTTTTACAGCAATATAAATGCAAAGAACTCCAGGGAAAACAGAATTTGACTGAAAGTTACACCTGATCTCCATCAGTCTAAAAAATTGTTCCGCAGCAAATTTATACCAGTGCAACTGTGGAGTAAATACTCTTTAAGTAGTGGAGATGTTTTCTTTAAAAATTAAAGAATAAGATGTATTTTAGGACATACAACATGGTATGTTTTTGAGGAAAAGAGTAAATTACTCAGTATATCCACCATTTAAAATACCTCATGTCAGACTTTTCACCATTGCAACATAATTGTTTATGAGCAACATATTTATTGTTACTATCAGTTTCAAATACCTCTGATGAAAATGCCTAGAACTGAAAGAATATTTCCATTCCCTTTTGTTCCTTTTTCTTCATCAAGTACATTGCAAATTAATGCTGTTACTGACAGCGATACAGATTTTTCCGAGCTGCCATTCCAGCCCATATGCCTGTACCTACAAACAGTCATTTCAATAGGATTCCAACACACACTCTTCTTATAGAGCTTGAATTCTCATTCGGAGTTTTAACAGGAATGTCATGCGAATAAATATGTATTTGGAGAGTTTTAAAAACTGAGATTTTCAAAGGAGCGGTTGCAGTGCATAGTGTTGGGGAGTACACCCAAGCACTCGCATCTCAGCACTTCTCAGCTGCTCCCAGTGCTGAGCTTGTCACAGGATAAAATCCACGGGGCAGCTTTGATGAAAAAAACACTGGAAAGGGCATGTTTGATGTGATGTGTTTCTAAAAATCAAAAAGCTGACATTTTTATTTTGTTCTCTTCCCCTAATCTTCATTAGGTGCTGGCCTGAACTGTTTGCCATTAAACATCACAGTGTTGAGAAGGAGCTAATGAAAGTTTGGAATAAATAAATAAAGACATAGATAGTATCCATGTCGCACCTCAGCTCCAATATTGCATTTTCAAAGCTAAGCAAAATAACAAACAAGTGAATAAAGACGTAAAACCAGACCCAAGAACTTTCTTGTCTCATTTCAATACAGAACACAATTTTATTAAGGAGTTAAAATAATGAAAATCCCGATGATTCCTTGCCCCCAGATCTCACGGCGTTCAGATCAAGGTGCTCTGTGCCTGCCGACTCCACAAAGAAATGGAAGGGAAAAATAAAACACCTCCTCCTAAAGGTAAGCAGAGAGGCACAGCTGCCCAAACACTTGAACTGTTTTTCCCTCGTATAAAAATGCAACATTTCTTTTCATCTTCTCATTTTCAGAAAATCGAGGGAAAGCTGAAGTAACTGAAGCTCCAAGGGTAAAAAAGAGCCACGTACCCTTCTAACACACAGTGTTTCAATAGGACATTGAAATGGCGTTTTAAATTAAAACCACAGAACAAAACCTATAGCATCTTGGATATTAAGGGCCATATTGTGCTTTCTGCTTCAGAACTGGGAGAAGTAACAGCTAAGCACACCCCCAGCAAATACCAGCGGGGGACAGGGCGAGGGAACTGCTTTGCTGCCCTCCAGCTCTGTCCCAAAGTACCTGAAGCCTCAAAGTCTCTGAGTACCGCACAGCAGTGCCCATCTCGGCAGCTGTAAATGCTTCACATGCTTTAGGCAGCAGGAAATCTGCCTTAACCCCTTCCACCGCTCTGATTTCATGGCACCAGCAGGAAAACCCAGTGGCAAAGTAACTGATGCTATGGTCACGCTCTTTGGAGAGCAGGGAGGTGTCAGCAGAGAAGGCAACCGCTCTCGGAGGGTCTGTCCATGCCCAAAATGCTGAAAGTCACATCCCATGTCCCCCTGCCTTGGGACACCAGGCACTGGTGGTGATGGGCTCCAGGCACCAGAGGTGGTTTGCTGCAAGAAGATGATCTAGGGCTGTTCAAATCAAACCTGAAAGGGGATGAGTTACTGTCATGGTTCCTTACCATTATACAACTGATCCTGCACAAACTCATTATCCTGCTTTTAGTGCTCAAAGAATAAAAAAAGAGGATTTCCAGAAACTGGAAATAAATGTGAAATATTGCTATGTCACACGATGAATTTCTCTCCTGATGACCGGATCTACCTACTGCAATTTACCTTCTGTCTGGGACACATTATCTCTGCACAGAGGAGCAGCCTAAAACTTCCAAAAAAACTGATTAAGAGGCAGTGAAGGAGTTTATAGGTCTTGTGGGGCTTTGCTACACATGGCTGAATTTGAAGTTCATAGTGGCCTCAAGACAGAAAATTCAGCTGCGTTTTAGATCTTTTTAAAGAATTTTGTTTTCCACCCTTGCTACAACAACAAGTCTTGGAATAATGAGATGAAAAAGACCATTCTGCATTCATATTTTTCATACCCCTCTCTGCATAGTACATCTTACATGTCTAGCACTTGGCACACTAGACTACCGTTTTGATCTTTTCCTGACAAAAAATTCTGTGGGTTTTGTTTGTCTCACTGAAGAAAATAACGCTAGAAAGTTGACTTGAAGCAAAACTACAATTCCAGTCCCATTTCAGCAGTCCACCATCCTCCCTTCCCTTGCTTCCTGTGAGAAACGTTTTATTTTAAAGCATACCTCATCAGCATCAAACTTCTGCAAGTATCTGCGGTGGGAATGCAGAATAATTGTGTCCAGCTCCTATGCACGGATCAATGTAAGTTCAACTGCTAGTTTGCTTAAAATTAAAATAGATTTTAGGAGGAATTGTTAATGTTGTATTTCACATGTTTCACTATACATTTTGTCCAGTCAATCTTGCCTCTACTACGTAATACAGATGCAGCTGCGATATTATCTGACAGCAGATGTAGTGAAATGGCATAAAAAGAAAATAACTGGGGAGACATCTTCTGAAAACCATTTGTAACATTATATATGTGAGCTTTGAGGTTGGGTGCATAGATTTGAAAAGAAAAAAAAAAGCACAAAAATAAAGCAGCTGTTTAAAATAAATTTGACCTAGATTTCAACACAAAAACAAAAGCTTAACTAAGCAGAACTGTCCTGTCCCAAAAAAAACTCAGAATCCAGCTTAAGGTTTATTATTGCCAGCTTCCTGTATAGAGATTTACAAAACCAACCCTACTTGTTTATATGGTAAACAGCATTTGAAAGTAACAAAAGTGAGCTGTATTAGCCTTTATTTTTTTTTTTTTCTTTCTTGGATGTGAAATTGCATAACTTACACTTGCAGCGTCAGGTTTGATGAAGTGTGAGCTGTGAACTGCTGTGTGAAATAATTTCATGCTTGTTTCTTGGACTCCTTCATGTTCTACCAGTGTTAATTTATGAAACCACATCTCTCACGTGATCAAGCGTTAAAAAAAACACTCTGATTTTAATGGGAAGATAAATGTTGTGTTTAAATGACAATTTTTGCCCCATAATCTTTGTATGGGGTTTAAGCCCAGCTCTTTGTGTTTGCAGCCAGTTTAAAATTTCAAAGTTGCAGCTATTGTCCATGAGGGGCTCTGGGCTCTCTCGTCTGAAGCCCCCCCACATACTAGCACCACTGCCACCTCTCTTGAAGACTTGTACAGATGCCTCGAGGCATCTTTCAGCAACAGTATCAGATTTGCTTATAGTGCTGAAGCAAATGTTTTCATGGTCTGTCACCTTGATTTTATTAAAGGTGTTGGGCTAGGCTATTATCCAGTGCTGGAAAACTCCCCTATAGAGGCTTTATATTAGCCTGTGAATTTAGAACGGCCAAGCATTTTCAGCCCATAATGAACTTTTCTTTGTGTGGTACAGGGCAAAGCACTTTCACAATTAGGCTAACTGAGAAAGATGCTCTGCAGGTACTTCAGGCTCTAGACTTTTACAGTTTGTGCTTCTGTGCCTTAGATTTCACCACTGCTTTTCACAGAAACTTGACTTTGCTTTCCCAGCATTTTTATTTCTCCTGCTGAAGAAAGCACCCAGTGCTGGCAAGTTATCCTTCCAAATATCTGTATGCCTGCCTTAAATGCATGACATCATCAAAGCATTATTTTCATAAACAGCCTAATTAATCATTGCTTTAAAGAGAACAATTTGGGCTTATTCTATAGCTTCAATACACAGTTGTATTCTTTTTGCTTTGTTTTAGTCACAGGAATATAAATAAGAAGAACTTGAGATCAAAAGATTCCCTAAGAGCTGTAGGAAATGTAATGTGAGTGCAGGTGCCTTGCTCCGCTCTGGAATTTGAGGGCTTTGCTGAAAGGAGGCTGGGATGGTGTTTTCCAAAGGGCACAGAACATCTTCATGAGAAACAGGGAATTTTTTTTTTTCTGGGGCAAATTCTGAGGTGCTGAGTTAAATGCAGTATTTCATTAAAACCAAGGCGTTCCTACGTACCAACGTAAAGAGATCAGTTGTCTGCTGTTTATACAGCAAAGGCAAGGCGAGCGTGCAGGCAGCAGGACCCACATGCAAAGCAGAGGGATTGTGTGTGGTCTGAGTGGACTTTTTTTGTCATCCTGTTTGGGAACCAGTTCAGGATCTGTTTCTGTTGGCAGTTTCCTCCTGTTGTGAATATATTAGTGCATTTCTCAAGGCCTCTGCGCAGCTGAAAGGCTAGTAACTTAAGCCTGGAGTATGACAGACAATCATCTTCCATCAGTTCAGACATGGGTGATGGGATGAAAAAGAAGAGATTACATCTCTGAAAACAAAGGAACTAATGCAGGCCAAGACCAGCCAGTAGGCTGTAATCTCTGTTTTACCATAAATGTACAAAAATGCCTTATCTCTGGTTTTACAAAGTTGTGTAAGAGCGGTCGCGGCTCTTGGGTGCACCAGCCAGCTCTAAGCGGTGGCTCGGAAGAATGACAAGAGTAGAAGAATCAGCTCAGGGAATGAAAAAACACACCTCGTAAAATGCCAGATAGAAAAAAAAAAAAATCTTTGACCATCATTGTTTAACAAGTTATTTTAAATGTTTCATTTAACATTAAAAAAGAGATTTATGCAAGATGTGAGACTTTAAAACACCTAGCCAGTAAAAATTTGCATCACATTCAAATACACCATTTCCTGCCCGTGCCAATGGATGATGAAGGTTTAAGATTTAAGTTAATTTTTCAATGAGCAAAAGTCAAGTGCCAGTTCTTTAATGCAAACCGCATTGCAATGTAAATGTGCCACAAGCCTCTCCCACAGTTCACATCTGCAAATATTATTTCATACTGAGGTGCGGGGGAAAGAAAGCCACTCATACTGAATTTCCACCAAGGAGGAGGGTGCTCTGCGTATCTGTCCTGTTAGAGGTTTGCTCAGCATTCCTGGGTTTGGGGGAATCATTTCCTGGCAAACACAGGGACGGTGTCTCGCAGGGGCACGGTGAATGCTGCCCCAAGCAGCACTTTCCCTGTCTTTTGGTAGATGTCATCCCTCTGCTTCTCTTCTTTTTTTTCTTTTTTTTTTCTTTTCTTTCCAGATTTCCAGATTCAGGACTGAAAATGAAGCGTAAATCTTACTGCCTAATAACCACGGCAGTTACTTCAATAAAATGTTACTTAAAAGTCAATGGACTGCACATGTTAAAGACATTAGAGCTGTTAACAGGCCATTGTAAAGTAAGCAGAATCTTTAATAACCTGCACGTAATGTGTAGCCCCGCGATTTTCGGCGCAGGGCAGGCTGTGAGCCCAGGCTCTCCATGCTGGGGCTCCCAGCAGAAACCGCTCCAGCATTCCTGGCTCCACCAGCGAAATGGGGCTAGAGATGGTGCTGAGCACCGAGGCTGCTGGGCTGGCTTTGAGCACAGCCAAAGCCCTTCCTTCCCTGAGCTCCAGCGGAGGGCTGGGATGGCCGAAGGGCTGCTTGTGTTCAAGGGGCAGCGGAGGGTCCCTGACCCTCTTTTAGAGCTCAGCCTGGAGCGCAGGCATGGGGAAAGAGAGCACTGCTCCTGCCTGAAGGCAACATAATCCTGCTGTGCTTTGTAGAGGCTCTTCAGGGGAAACCTTGCCCAGGAACGGATCTGGGGCAGGTAGCAGCAAAATGCTGCTGAGACCAGGGTGGAAAGTATCTCCTGCTCCCTTGATCGTGCCCCACTTCCATCCCCTCCACAGCAGCGGGAGGTGCTGGGGCTGGCTGAGGAAATGTCCTTTGAATCAGCGCCGTCCTTGCCTCCAAAGCCTTCTGGCCAGTAGGGAATGTAACTGCTCACAGACCAGCTAAGTCTCAAACATGCTATGTCTTCACTATTTTATCTGTCTTCTCCCCTTTTTTATTGATGGACAAAGAGTCTTCACACCTCCCCACCCCTCCAAAAAAAAAAGACTGAAGCTGGAAAGATAGCAAATGATTATAATTTATTTTTTTTAAAATGTGCTTAAGTAGAAACATTTATAAATAAGCCAGAGGAGGATTTATGCATCAATCTGCGGTGATCTGCATGTGTGAGCACGAGGCATGCAGACAATTTTACACAAGCCGGAACATCCACCTCCCCCCCATCTCCCCATGCGCACATACACGCATGCCCTTACCAGTACAAAATGGATGCACTGGCCTCATAACTTACACCAGCACCTTCTTTGGCCCTTTCCAGATGCACATCAGCATTATTGAAATGTTGAAACTGAATGTGCCCAAGGTGTCACCTCCAACAGCCTTTGTAGGATGAGACAAGTATTTTGCTTTTCCATTCAAACGAGTGCCTAATTGCCAAGGTTGCTGTTCTTAGCATCCAGAAATGAGAGATACAAATATGAGACATCTGTTGGGACACCCAGAAGTAGAGAGTGTCTCCAGCAAATTACTTTGCTCACTCTCATCTCTCGTTCAAGCATTCTCCAAGCAGGAGCTCCATAATTTTTTTTTAAGACTACCTCTATAGACTTCACAGGTGGGAAGCTGCCCTTATTTTCCACCTCAAGGTTTCCCAGTCAAGTTTTGGCCTCTTGTCCCACCTACAGCCCCGTTGTGTACCCCTAATCCTGTTATTATATTGTCACATCTTCCAAACCATCTCGTCCAATCCCGCAATTCAGGTGCAAGCATGGATGACCTACCGACGTATCTCAATCTTACCTCCATCTCTTTTGCTGCTCTCCCCTGATGCTTTCGATATGCAGCACATCCATTTGATGGGAGACCTAGAAACGCACACAACAGATCAGGGTGCAGTTCCAAGGAGAGCAGGAGATCTCTCCATATATAAAATACAAGGCCAGCTTTCACATGAGCTGACTTTGCTGCCTGACTGTGCTGGAAGTGCCATTTTAATTAGTTCATTCTCAAGTGTTTTTCAGCCAGCATGTGTCTACCATAGGAGCTAAGACAGCCCTCCCCACCTACTTTTGGATTTCCCCTTCAGCTCTACCTAGAACAACACCCACGCCAGGGGTCTTGAGCGTGGCCATGTTCCTCTGCAACCCCCTTACCCCCACTAAGGGTAAGCTGCATCCAGCTCTCTGAAGTATTAACACTTTCCAGGTTTCTCCTTTTCCAGATGATGTTGTTTAAAAGCAAAGAACTGTAAATATTTTTGAATTCTTTCATGAATATTTTGAAAGCTGTCTCTCCTATCCCAGGCAATTCTGAACTAATTTTGAGGAAAGGTTTTATAAAACCCTACATCAAATGCTTGAGTATTTATTATTTGTTATTTATTTTGCCAAATGTCTCAAATGCATCTATAGGCGAAAGGCCAGTGCTCTGATGTATAAGCCAAATACCATAAAGCTGTCTCCATGCAATTTAGAGAACTCTTTGATTATGCATGCTTTGGCTATATTTTTTTACTAAATAATGATCTGGGTAGTTAAATTGCCCTAAAAGGTTCAGTATTTGTTGGTTTTAAGTACCTCAAGAGTCAATCCAGTAATTTTTCATGCTTTCTTCTCCAGGCTCTGTGATCTGTCAGTGATGGTTACTGATTTTTTTTTCCTCTTTCTCCTGTCCTCTGTCTCCCTCAAAGACTCTTCTTTGGCTTGATTTTCATAAAAACACACTTGTATAAAGCCAAGTGGAAGAGTTTTAACAATTTCTGGTGTTCTCAAAATAACAGACTTCATGCCTTTCTGTATTTGTGTGTGTGCATATGATGCATGTGTATACATATATTTATGTATACCTATGAACAATAGTGCTCTAGTTCTGCTGAGGCCTCTGGGTGTATAACAAAACCAGTAAAAACAACAATCTGTAATAACTCATCAATAGTATGCCATAGATATCATCAGTAATTCTGACAAACAATGCCTGATTTCAGTTTCTTCCATATTTTGACCGTCTTCTGTTGAACTTTCTCTAGCCCTTTTATGTAAGTTTAGAGTTTATAAAGGCGTATGGGAGAATTTTTTAAAATTAACTAAAAGTCTAAATTTAATACTAGAATCATAGAATCATAGAAACTTTTAGGTTTGAAGAGACCTTTAAGATCATGGAGTCCAACCATTAACCTAACACTGCCAAGTCCACCCCTAAACCATGTCCCTCAGCTCCACATCTGCATGGCTTTTAAATGCCTCCAGGGATGGTGACTCAACCACTTCCCTGGGCAGTCTGTTCCAATGCCTGAGATTAATTAAAGCTCATTAATCACTGCATGGAAAACAGATTAATATTCCTCTATGTGCAAGGTCACCTTATTTCCGGTATGTCTTGGTTTTAGCTGGGATAGAGTTAATTTTCTTCCTAGTAGCTGGTATAAATAAAGTGTTTTGGATCTAGGATGAGAATAATGTTGACAACACACTGATGTTTTAGTTGTTGCTGAGCAGTGTTTATGCTAACTCAAAGACTTTCCAGCTTCTCACACTGTCCTGCCAGCGCAGAGGCTAGGGGAGCACAAGAAGCTGGGAGGGGACACAGCCAGGACAGCCGACCCGAACTGACCAAAGGGATATTCCAGACCATACAACATCATGCTGAACATACGGGTGCAGCAACAAGAACACTATCGCACAATTTCAAGAGCACATCTTTTCTTGAGAGCACTAACACACAAATACTTGCAGGAGGAACAGATAGCTGGAGGCAGCAAAGTATCCCTAATCCTGCTACTAATTCAGCTGTGTCAGACCCTTGGGAAGCCCGGTCTGCCAGGGCACGGACTTCCAGTGACAACCGCTGCCAGAGGACCACCATCCCCCTTTCAGGGGCTTTCCAAGCCTCTTTTCTCCCCCCACACATCCCATCCCTAGCTTATTCTTCCATCTCCACTTCTACCTCTACACCCTACTGCAAGGAAGGCAGAGTCACTCACTGGTGGGCAATATTTTTTAGACAGCTTTGAGACTGGGTGACTAGCAAGGAGTTTAATGTTGGCAGATAGATACTAAATCCACATAAAGAGACACAGCAAGTACTTAAATCTACAAAGGCAAACAAAACCCAGGAAGAGAAGCCGTGATGTTATTTCTCAGTATTGCTGGCCATGAAGGGCCAAGGTCTGGAAGGGCTTAAGTCTCTCTCTTGAAGAAAGCCATAAGTTGCCTCCACCATCTTGTCAGAATTTTCATCAAGTATTTTCTGTAGCTTGAACTCCATTTTATCACCCAGGCAGACAAGCAAAGTCTTCTGTAAAAGTTTTGCAACAAGCATTGTTCCCTAGGCTCACAAGCAAAATGTTCTTTTGACTCTGTTACTTCTTGCCTTGATGTACTATGGCACGTTGCCCATGAAAAACACTCCCTAGCACGTTAAGGAAATCCTACACTCCCAACCAGGGCATTAATCTAGCTACGAGGTGAACACAACTGGATGTGCCAGCTTGTCACATTAGTCCACTACAAAAGTACTGTTTCCTATCAGACACCGCTGTGAAAGCCAGTGGTGCAAAAAGCAGTGCACAGGTAGCATGTGGGTTGATGGTTGGACTTGATGATCCTTGAGGTCTTTTCCAGCCTTAATGATTCTATGATTCTATGATTTTGAGTGTGCAAAAAAGGGAGAAGGAGGCGGCTGGAAGGGAGAAGTCTGGGGATGGTTTGAGCTGTGGTGACGTAAGACAATCTGGTCAATCTCAACATAATGTACCTCGTCTCCATAAACCAGAAAGATCTCTCTTTTGAGCTTCTTGCTGCCCAGGACATTATAAATGGCAGTAGAGAGGATGAACTCAGTAAAGGTCCTACTTCACATCCGTACAGAATTCCTACAACCCACAGAACAGACAGAATGCCAGATGCTTCCTTGGGTATTTAACATTGCTTACCAATAAAAGGATTAAGTTTAAAAGATTGCAAGAGGGATAATTACTGGCTTCTCCCAAGAATTGCCAGTTGAGCAGCCTCATGGTCTATGTGGATGCACTGGAAGTAGACCTTGGCTTGCAGGAAAGAGTTTTAATATCTGTGCCCAAATTAACCTCCCATGGGACCTACAGCCATGGTCTTGGGGACCAGCTGAAGACCATCCTCACCATCTTGACTCTGATGGTCATTTGGAGCAATATTTGTGCAACCAATTTAGAGTGCCGGGAGGAGGTTTCAGCTCTCCTAGGGCAGCACCATGGCATTGGGGTGCTATCCCCATCCCTGAAGCACGTACCCAGCATTGCCCCAGTGTGTCAGCATGTGTTCCACAGGATGCACCATCCATATCTCCCCTGAAAGCGTTATGTCACTGTCCCTATGTGCCCAGAAAGCTACCCACCCTCTCACCCCACAGACCAGCACACTACCAGGGCAGACACCTCCTGCCAGGCAGCCAAACACCATGGCAGGGTCTCAGGGAAGAAACAATACAGGCACACAGCCCGAGCCACGAAATACTTGAATGTGAGAATGCTGTTACCTGCACAAACATCTTCTGCTTGTCTGATGCCACGTTATTTCATGGAAAATATTCCCTCTTCTGTCTGTTAACTTATGTAGGGTAAATAAGACTACCCATCTGTGGTGAAACAGAGACCTATAAACTTTTAACATTTATTACATATTTATTCAAAAGGCTAACACAACCTTTTCTTGGCCATCTCCATGTTCATTTATTGGCCATCTGCATAATTTTCTTCCTGTCTCCACTGAGTTTTCACTTTACGTGAGAGGACAATATGTTTAATTTTGATGGTTTTGATTTTCTGTTCCAAGCCGTACTTCTGAGCTTAGCTTTTTTTTCTCCCCCCTTTCATCTGCTACTCCTACTTAAATGTGGATCTGTGGGAAGTGCCTTGCACTCTTCAGGATAGCTGCCACCTTCAGTTTTATTTTCCTGGCAAAGCCAAGAAACTGTAATTGTTTTTTTTTCCCCCTGGACTATTGATTCATGAGGATATGGCCCTTATTCTGCAGTGTTCAGCCAGAATTCTTTCCTTTTCTTTTAAATTTCCAATAAGCCTCTCCTTATTCCTTTTTTATTTTTGCCTATCTGTTATAGACGCCATTGCTAGCCCACTGGGCTTTCACGGTCCTTTTGAATCAATGTTAAATGGTCTTGAATACATTGCCCTTCTCTACAGAACCTTCTTTTTTCTCCTATGTTGCTTTATCATTCCTTTTTTTTTTTTCCCTGCCATCCTCTCTGTTTCCGAGTGTGCTGCCATTTGCACCCTTTGGGTTTCCTAGTGGTTTTGGTGGCCTTTCAAACCCTCACAATGTTTCTTCAAAATGGGAAACGCCATCCATTTCTTGTGTGTATGGGGCCCTGGTGAGGTTCTTCCTGGGACAGGAGAGTCACACGTGTTTTGTACCCCGCTGACATGAGAAGCTGCTTTTTCCAGCAGGATAGCACCTCACTCACTGGAAGTGTAAGTCAAGGTGGACCTGACCCATCCTCTTTGCTGACACCACAGCAACCCTAACAGGTAGGGATGTACAGGATCCAGGTTTATACAATGAAATCATCTCCGTGAGCTCATTACTGCCATTCAGAGAAGTCCCACAGCTGTCCCAAGGTAATCTGTGATTGTCTGAGACCGGACTGATCAGTGCCACGTAATTTCTGCAGCCCGCTCGTTCTCCTGAGCCCCCCATGGCCTCTGATTTTGTCTATAATTTTTAAATTTCTCTGTTGCATGTAGTAAAGTTAAAAGACTTAATAAATCTTCTGACAGCTCCTAAAAACACCAACTTAGGCTCTGAACATTGAGGTATTTCATCTACTCATAAGTTTTCTGGCTCCTTTTTCCTTCTTTCTTCTACACCCTTGTTAAACTAAATTCTTTTAAAATGCCTCAGCTAGAGAAATTCTTGCCTCTCCAGGCTCATACACAGTTTCACATTGGTTGGGATAATTGGCAAGAGTTTTAACACATTCCTCATTTATAACTGCTAACAGTTTGTTAGGACAAATACCTAAAGCCTTTTTAAAAATCATTGATCTTTTAAATGTTTTTTTTATAACGAATAATATCCTGTGAACAGGAGACCATATTTCGGGCTTATGACATACTGTCCCCAATATCTTCTTCTCTCTGTAACTTTTTTTTACTGTACTGTGATGAGGAGCAATATCTACCACAGCCAATGCAGAACAGCAAATATCTCTGCTGGTGGGGCTTCTCCATCTGCCTGTTCATCACTCCCCTGGTGACTTTTGCATACAAGGGCCAGTTTGCACTGGAAAACAGGTAAAAGAAAAGATGAGACTGCTTGGTCCCTTGCACAGCTCCGGGCAAGGCAGGGACCCTGTTACCCCATACCCTAGGGCACGGGTTGGGGTTGAGGCAGGGGTTCACAAGGAGAAGCTACGGCCAGGGACGGGGGAACAACTAGAAGCACTGACAGGGGTAGGGGCATGGGCATGGGGTGAGGATATAAATATATAAATTTATAATATAAAATATAGCAGTGGACACCAGAGAGAGGAACAGGGAGATGAGGGCTGCTGTTAATAGTGCAGAAAGAGTACGTGGGAGCATTAGATGCAATATATAGGAAACCAGGCTTTGTTATTTCTGCTCTTGCAGAACAACTTTTTAATCTAAACCAGAAAGGAACACAATAATGGGGTTAGCAAAAGCAAAATCAATAAAAACATGGGTGACTATGGCCTTGGAATCACCAGCTACATCAGAGCGTCATGACTTTCTCCAGAGGTTTTCCCTTTATTTTTTTAAAGCTTTCCAAACCAGTCATGTCTTTTGAAAGCCTAATCAGTTCAGTCTTGGAGCTGCCTGGGGGGCAAAGCTCACATCTGAATACAAGGCTCATACTTTTGTCAAATTAGTGAGTATTTGGATTCAGTCAAGACTGAGATTGAGCTCATCTCTAGAAAATACATCAAACAGTCTGTGGAAAACACAGCTCACACACCTCATATTTTTTAAATGCTCTATCATCTGAGACTATTAGATTTTTTCCGCGTTACACTCTTACACCATATCACCGAGTAGCAGATGGACAGAAATCACCTAGCTATTGATGTTAACTAAAGCATGAACATAGCAATTCAGTTACTTTTTACATATTTATTGGAGTTTGGAAATCTCATTCATTATGAATACATCAAAATAGGAAGCAATTTAGGCTCAGCAGGTGAGATCTATCCTACCTCATATCAAAGGAGACCAACAACCAAGTCCAACGCTGCTTGTGGAATCAGTACGGGAAGAAACAGGGACAAAACAATCTTACATCCCTGAGACCAAACAGTTCTTGGAGCTACCTCTTCTCTCAGCAGATAACAAAGGGAGCCTAAATGAATACATTAAACAACAGATGTTTAGACATCTGAAGTTTGAAGAGATTAAGCCTTTTCGTTTTATTACAGTTTAGGAAACAATGAAAGGAGATGATAGCTCACAATAAAGATGTAAGTGAAGGAAATGGTTGAGGAGAGTTAATATAGATTTTAAACAAGACACAACAGTGCATGGACCTCAAAGCATACAGACCTCTGGCTAGTACATGCAGCCATTTTGTCATGCCTCTGTACAGCCAGTAATATGAAAAAAATCACTATGAGTTGAAAGACAAAAGCAGTAAAGCTGTATCCATTCTCAAGGAATCATTGTTTTTCTCTTCCCCTTGCCTCTTTCTGTTTTCCTTTTCCTCTGTTTTAATTTTTTTTTTTGGTCTTCTTTTTTAGTTTTTTTCTTTTTCTCCTTTTTCTTTTTTCTTTTCCCTTTTCTTCCTTTTCCTTTTTCCATTTTCCTTTTTCCATTTTCCTTTTTCCTTTCTTATTTTGCCTTTTTTCTTTTTTCTTTCTTTACCCTTTTTCTCTTTTCCTTTTTCCTTATCTTTTTTCTTTTTCTGTTTTCTTTTTTCTCTTTTCTTTTTTTTTCTTTTTCTCTTTTACCAGAACTGAAAGGAGCACCAAATGCACATTCCTCTTAGCATTTCAATGAATTCTGTGGGGGATGAATAGCAAGCGTGTACATAACCACACACATATGTATGTATAAATTTACAAGCTACAATATCCAGACATCATGAGGCTCTGCTAATAATTTTCTCAACCTTGCCCAGACTGTAGCTACATTTATGATCTGGAGATTTATTGATTTTAGTTATTTTATCCCTCCCATAATAGGAAACTAGCCTCTGGACCATTGACCTATTCTTGTTATAAATATACTTTAGCTTGCTCTCATCATAACACTATCCCAGGCATCTAAGGTGTTGCAAGGAGGTGGTGGTGCTATAAGGAAGGTAACCATAACAGAGTTTTAAAGTAAATCATTTAACTCTTCCAAATGAGTTTTATTCTGCACCCATTAGCTATTGGCACGATTTTGTTCTGCTAAGTGCATCAGGGCCCTGGTCCATCACAAGAGCTTGTAGGTGTTTTGGTAGCACAAATAATGAATAACAATAATGAAAATTACAATTTAGAGCAACAATACAAACAGTACTAGGCTAAGCTACGTGCAGATGTGTGGTGCCACTCAGCAGCCCATGTCTTTGCTAAAGCTGCACGCCCCTACAACCTCCAGCTCCAATGGCTTCCACAAACAAGGAATTGGGAGCTCATCCTTCGTTGGGGCCAAATTGCTCCAGGATCTGAGCCTCCAGAGGTGGGCAGTGCTCTTACTCCTGGTTTGGTTAATAGCATAGCCACGAAGAGCATGTGTCAGTTCTTCCCATCTTGGAATGCCAACACCTAAAATGCTTTGGGTCTTTGGGTACAGACAGTCCATGAAGACCACAGGTTATTCTGTATCCTGTACTGCACTGAGTCAAATGAAGTTTAAACACCATCCTGCTCACAGTCTTGACAGTGACACCTCAATGTCTGTGAGGACCATGGTGACCGCAGGGGGTCAAGAGTATCAGGAGTCCAGCAGACACTCAGACAGTTGGTCCACATACAAGGCTGATGTTCAGTTTTGGGGCAATAGACAATTATAAATACCAAGTAATTTTCTGACTAGCCTATGTAAATTGTGACTTCCAAAGTCTGTTATTTGCTGGATCTGATGAGAAGTTGACTGAAGCCCCATGCGATTGAAGTGAGAAATTCAGCTTTTAGACCAACTGCATTTTAGTAACCAAAGCTAAAGGCCATGTCTAGAAGGGCCAGTGTGACCAGGTCAACACCAGACACGCCTCAGAATCCAGCTCAGAGTCTCTGACACAGCTGCAGCTGCTTGAGCATCAGCACCAGTGAGCTACAGACTACCCAAGAGAAAGTCCCGAGCTAGGCACTGATACGCTCATTCTATGTTGATGTTATGGCCACTATTGGAAGTGTTTTCCTCTTCCCATAACCTGCATCCCAGTTTGATGCAAGTGTCCAGTAACAGCTTTTCAGCCCCGTTCTCAGAGCACTGTTGATACATAATTATATTCATTCATCGTGCTAATGCCTTGTTGCTTCACCTTTCTAGATCTCTTTTTATTCCCCATAGTGCGGAATCCAGACACACTTATATGTGTTGTATTTGTAGTCTCACAGTAGTGCAACTACTTCTTCAGTGCAACAAGTCAGCAATGACAGCAATCAAAGCCAACAATCAGCATCAAACAAGAATTTGGATTAAATCAGCAAACTTATTTTCTTGGGAGAATAGCAAAGGAGTTTCATTTCCATCTAACACTGCCTTTTCTGAAGGTGCACATCCCACAGCCATAATATCTTGTTCTTCATTCCTCCGCCTTCCCAAGACTCAGTCTATACAAACAGGCATATGAGCTGGCTTGGTCACGCTACATCAGTGGAACAGGTCACCGTTTGATGGCTGAGCTCGAGCAGCAATTTGTCACCCATCACAAATTCACTGTGGTCAAGCCTGTGCCCCTGGCTTGTGGGTCTCTGGAGCAGCATCTAAATATTAAACTTCTGTGCCATCAGAATCTAGACTCGAAACACATCCAGAAAAAAGGTAAATTAGCCCTGGGAAATGGGAGGATGGGGAATTCCTAATTTTGCTTATTTATTTTTATTTTTTTTTTCCCCCACGGTCAGTGAAATAGGAGGAAAGAAGGTATTCCTAGCAGTAACAGTTTGAACATGTAAATAGAGAAGAGTATAAGGACTGGAAAGAAAATCGCTGGATGCATTTGGGGTAGTGTTTTAGAAGTGCATTGACCCAGAATCCAGTCTTAGCTCTGAACATAAAGTGCAGCTGAGGGGTCAATTTGATTTCTGCTGTTTCAAGCAGTGTGATAGTTTGGAAGCATAAAGAATCAAATCCTTTGAATTTACTGTGATTTCTGCTATCTCTTTCTTCTGTTCAGTGCTATTCATATATTTTCAGAATGGAAATCTACCCAGCACCCTGCTGAGCACAAAGCATGGAAAGTCCACTCATCCGCCACCTCCCAGACTCGAGCCCTGCCGAGGCACTGCACCGCTGCTTCCGAGATGCTTATGAAAAAGCTGTGCAATCATTTAATTTATTTTAGGGGGTGTTAGAATAGCAAAGGTAAAACAAATATTATCCTTGGCAGCTACACAGAATAGAGTATTATCATTGCCCATGGATGGTAATATTCTTGCATTGATTCAATGTATTTGTGGTTTAAAAGTCTAATGGTCTAGGCTGAATGACCTAGTGTAGTAACATCTGGAGGAAAGGGGTGGAAAAAGCTTTGTTTCAGCAGAAGAGAACATCAAAGAACTCAGAGGAGCATTAGAGAGGATTTTGTCATGTTGTTAAGTGTGAAAAGCCAGGGTATAAATACAGTTATGTATAAGGTTAGATATAACAATAATTTGGAATTATTTTAGCTTGAAAATTGGAAGATTTAATCCAAATGGAAGCTAAGAGAACAAATCACTTCATCAGTTTTTGCCTGAAAACTTTGTCTGTACTTGGTGGTATTATTGTTACTTCCAAAGTGAGACCTTTGGAATTTCTGTAATGTTATTAGAACATATCTGAATCTTGAAAGATTGACATTTCAGAATTATTTCATCATCCTTTGGGTCTTGTTTGTATTACTTAGGGAAATAACTTTTGATTGAGCCAATTACAGTATGCTGGATGGTTAAATATATTAAGAGCAGTCACTGAAATCCGACATTCCATTGTTTGCACTCTTCTAAAAATACATGAGCCATTTTTACTTGAAAAGTGCAAAAAGGGTTTGAGAACACACTTCAAAAGAATACTGTCCATTTACATCTGGCTTAAACCAAGCTTATACCAGACATAATCTGAAAATAAATGCTTCTGTGGGACTTAAAGCTTCCCTCCCTTCTAAGATATGCAAAAAAAATTTAAAAAAAAAAAGAAATCTGAAAAGAGTTTAAGATAACATATGGGTCCCTGGAATAAAACTTGCCACTGAATATGTGAAAAAATCTCCATAATGCACTAAGCAGGAGAGAAAAAGTACCCATTAATAATTTAACATGAATAGGGAATGGCTGGCATCTCCCGATGGGTACACTGAGGGCTGAAGATGCTGAGCTGTGGCCATTAGGGTTGCATTAAGCGCAATGCAACAGCATTAAGAGCTGTGCTTTGGTATGGTGGGAGGGAACCGAGTTCTTGGTGGTCAAAACATGGGGACCTGTACATGCTGCGCAGTATCCCCCAAGTGCTGCCTGCTCAGCTTCCCCCACCACAGTCCCTCAGCTGTGTGTACGTCCATATTAAATGGAGGACAAGCCTTCCTGTCCCTTCCTCAGCCCTCATTTTAATAATCTTTCGGAAATCCTGCCCAAATTTAAGCTTTTGGATGCAAGACAGAAATACTTTGTTGTGTTGACAAAGGCAAAACCAACAGTGCCCATGTTTCTGACAGTCCTCGACAACATGTAGAAGCAATGGAGGAAAAACCAGAAAGCTTCCCCACCTCCCCGCCACCCCCACCCCTTATTTACCCTTTCTCACCAGGTATTCTGGACTCAGCAGAGTGGTACTTACCAGGTGCAGAAATGCCAGCAGTCACCTTGCTACTGGGAGCCTCCTCAGGGTGTCTGGGGAGCCCTTCATTACTCAAATCTCAACTGGCTTTCTAAAAAAGCAAAGTTTTGGCCCTTGTGGCTGCAAGGCAGAGCCTGAAAACATGAACCTCTATTTTGGATGCATATGCAAGAGCTTCTTAGCTATTATCCTATTGCAGTCCCATAATTTTTCTTAATCAAATGGTTTAGGGTATTTCATTGGAGGTTGGGGTTTTTTTTAAACATCAGAGTTAGTAAAATTGTTTTATATATAAACATACATTCATAGGCTCCCTACAGATGAGACAAAGCATGTTGTTCACCCTAAAATCTCCTGAATTTAACAATTAATTTGGGGTTCAATGCCAAATCAGGAAAGCACCAAAAGCTCATGCAATTACCTTGCAGAAGGTGCCATCTTATCAGCTTTTCTTGCAACATTTCTGCCTTCCTGATCCCATCTGATTGCATCTGAAAACAGTTACCGTTTAGCTAAAGAGCCCCAGGAAAACCAAGGGAAGCTGAACAGCTAGGATTCGGTTTGGCACACATCTCTGCTCTCACAGAGCATCTATTAAAGTTTGACTCTCACTGTAATAATGGACCACGAGTGGCTTTGGATTCAGATCTGAACTGCAGCTCAACGATACACAGCCCCTACGTTATTTAATAAAAACCACTGAAAGGTAAAAGACAGAAAATCAATCATTAGCACGTTTCTACTCCATTTTGTGCACTTTTCAAGCCAGACTGTAGGTTTTACATCTGCTTTTGTTAACCCAGCAGTTTTCATGAAGTTTTCCCTGCAGTGGAGCATCTTTTGTTATGATCCGATGCAGTTAAAATGAGAATAGCTGAATAAACAAGTTGTAATTCAAAACTAGGTCACTAGGTGGTATATAACTGGAGATGCAGGGATGTTAGGATAGGCAAAGGGTGATTAGTGCAGTGTAATCATCTACGCAAGGGCTCCATTTCATTAAAGATGTGTTAGAGCACACATCCATGGCCATCTGTTTCTATTTTGCCAGCCCACTTGATTGGCCATCACAAGCATTCCCATGTGTGCTGAAGCATTGTTGAGCAGAACATCTGGCAACAAGCAACACCGCCGTTAAAAAAACATGATAACAACAGAGGCATTAAAGCAAATATATGTACAATAATTGCGTTGTTGAAACCTCTACCAAGGCAGACCTGTTGTCCAACAAAGTGAACACTGAAAATGCTCCTTTCCTAAATTTTTGCTTTACTGGACATGCCAACACTTCAGTAGGAAGACGCTTCAACGCTTCAGTGGAATGGCCTTTTTTTTTTTTTCCTTGGTCCTGACTTTTGACATTGCTCAGAAGGCAATCAAAAAAAAAAAAAAAATTAAAGCATTTACAAGGGAATGAAAAGCATTAAAGCAAGACTGAACTTTTGACTAATTTTCCTGTATTAAATAGAAAAGCACATATTCATGCCATATGTTGTCAGAACATACAACAACCACATTCTAGAAATGGAACTGAAAAATCAAAACATCTGAATTTTTATCTTGGCAAAATAAAGAATAAGTGTTGAAGGAACCTAATGATCTTTTGAGAGTGAGAAAAGTTGCTCTCACTGAAAACGGATGGAATCCCTCCAGATTTACCCTGATGTAACTCCAAGGAGAATATGACCAAAATTTAGTCAGCAAGTAAATAAATGAATCTATTTACAGCTGCTTTTTACCATAGATTTAAACTGAGTGAATAAGCCACTGTTTTTCCTGTTTACATTTTTGAGGATAACTTTTAATGAATTATGAGGGACCTCATGCTGAAAAAAAAAAAAAGCTTAAAAAAAGCAGGATCTCCTCAGACATCCTACTTTTCTTGATTCCTGTGTGCCTCTATTTTCTTTTCCTTCACATAGTTGAAGCCCTTCCTGACTTGTGCCTTCTGACAAGCATCTTCAAGAAGGCAGAAGATGGACAAGAGATATTTCTGTCCTTAGAAACTGAGCTATGCTTACCATCCTTAAACAAACACAGCTGACACGCTTGCAGTTTGTCTGTTTATATATTTCAGCATTTACTGAAGAAACGCAGCTAATGTAGATTGATCTCACTTCTTACATGGCAATGTGTAACAAAAAGCTAAAAAAGCAAGATGTGTGTGCACAGGTCCGACTTTTGGTTAATGCCAAAAAACCACTTTTTTTTTGTGAGGCCACCATAGCATCTTTCAACCACCTCGATATGCTGACCAGCAACATTGGACTGTGATGTTCGATCCAAAATTCCTGTTATACGGAACTCAAGGAAAAAGATGTTTTCTGCTTCTACATATTGCTAAAAAGAAGGATATGCATGGTTTCCACCCTCTTTCTTCTGCAGAGTACAATAATAGCTTGATCGCTGTCTTTTCCACCCTCAGCACCTGAGAAGGTCCATTTGATATCGATGTAGTTTAGGATGACACTATCTGCTGGCAGCCAGCTGTGAGGAAGGCTTAGGGGAAGGAGAAGGGACAAGTACCATGATGCTTTTTTTGCTTATTAACTCTCAGTAACGAAAGACAGGGAACAGAGTTCCCTTACATTTGCTGTGAGGGACCGCTACATTAATCACACACGTACGCTGTTGCTGGTCCTTTCCTCCCCTAACAAAATCCTTCCATGCCACACCTGATCAGAGGAGAGGTAAGACTTTGCAGGGGTGCCAGGTGAAGTTGCTTCCTGTTCTCAGATACACTGGTTTATGAGGCTGGCTGGTTTTTCGAGGATAAGCCCAAACTGCTTTGGGGATCCCTGCCAGGTCTCCACTGGTACAGACTGGCTTGCACTCCCACTGCCACTCTTGGCGGGGAGAGGACCTTGGCACAAGCCATCCTTTCCTCTGCGTTTTGCCTGCTTCTTGGAGGAGATGGTTTGGTTTGTTCCACAACTGAGCCTCAGAGCAAGCTACCAGTTACAGAGTTAGAGTAGGAACAAAGCTGATGGAGCCATCCCTCCCGCTGCAGAGGACCCCAGCTGCTTGGACCTGGCCCCTGTTACTCCTTTACAACCTCTGGCAGAAGGATTAGGCAGAGTTGTTTTTACTGGCAGGAATGAGATATGGTTGTAAGGGAACGTTACTGAGGCACAAGGAAGTATGAAGAAGGATGGCTGCACTAAAAATACAGTGGTCACAACAAAGCTGTTAATAACCTTGGTGAGTGTGATCACATTTCCCCTACAACCATCTCCACTGCCCAAGCATCCCAACCACTTGTCTCTTCCTCTGCTGCCAGAGGCACAAGTCACTGAGATCAACATCCCCCCTTTGCTGAGAACAACGTGTCTGCCCAGATGATTACAGGTTGGATCCACCACTTGAGCAGCCAGGAATATTTTTGCTACAGAAACAGTAACTTGCTACTGGAGTAAATGGCTTGCCAAGGTATTTATTCCCAGATGAAACTCACACCAGTTGGAAGTATTGGGCTCTTTGACCTATTGCTCTGACTGCAGCGTCCCTCCACCTCTCCAGAAAAGGCACAAACGGAGGTAAATAAATGCCCCTCTTCTCCCTCTTTGGCTCCTCTGCATGGCTGAGGTTCCCACATCATTTCTAGTATTGAGTTCCCACATCTTTTTTAGTGCTGAGTTTTGGATCAAGGCCCCTAGTCTTCCTGCAGCTGTAACAACAGCAGCAATTTAGTGGTAAATTCTGTCAGAAGGATTATGAAATTCATTGACAAATGTTCCTGTATAGTGTGTCAGATTTGAAGCATAACTGAATGGGAAAAATAGCCTTACTCCAAAAAGAGTTTTAAAAAAATGTGCAGTATGTTGTAGAACTATTTGCTCTTTTTTTTTTTTTTTTTTTTTCCCAAGGAACCAGTTTTGGTTATATCCACATTTGTTTTGTCACTGGTTCGTTGGACTGGGTCTGGTGGTGGCTGATGGATCTGTTTTTATGACATTGCCAAGGGAGTCCAGAGGTGTGAGGTAGGAGTTCTGGCACTCTGGTCTAATAAAAAAGGGGAAAAAATGCATTCAAAAGTGAATTTAGAAGGCCTAAGAAGAGTTTGAGAGATGCAATGGGGGTACTTTCTTTTTTTCTTCCCTCTAAGTAACTCCCGTTTATCACAGCCCTTGGGATGCCAAACAACCCCAGCCACGCGATTGCATCCTTTCTCTTTTATGATTAAGACTTTGGTGTTTTGCTGTATTTGTGATCAGCAACAGTTGATTTAACAACAAAACAAAACAAAACCAAAACCAAAACAACGAAACAACAACTCATCATTTAAGGCGTCAAATCTCGCTGTGCCTGCCACTACGTGGCAGGAAGGAATAGAGAGTATTCCTTTGAACAAAGGAAGAACAGCAGCTTTCCCTGTGTGTTGCTGGGTTAGAAAGACCTACAGAAACTCTCCAGTTCCACAGTACATTCAAGCAACTATTTATTTTTTGCTTATGCATTTTTAGGATTTTTTTTTAAGTTCTCAGATTTGCCTTAACTCTGATCCCACTGACTTCAAAAAGAACAGAAATAATCCACTGCTGAGTTCTTCTGCAAACCTCACTCTTAATTGTCATGCAAGAAGGCAAAGTGCAGCCTAGGAGTGCAAAGAAGTTGGAATGGAGGATCTCTAGACTCCTAGTTTTTTATGTAGAAAGTACTCGGATGCAATGTTGAGTCAGAGGCATTGCAGCAGCAGAGCCTGGTATCATGTACACATAATAGATGCCAACTAATTCTCCACCAGGGTAAACTGGGAATAGCTAAGATTTCTTATTCTGGAAAGAGAGATGAAGGACTCAGGAGCAGGCTGTATTTCACGGAATGGAAATATGCACTTCTGGGAGCAGGCTGCCTTTTTCTTACAGCAGGCAGCTAAATAAAAAAGCTGAAAAAGAAACGGGAGTGGCCAATCTATGACTCCTGAAGCACGTCCAGCTCACAAGCAGCGCAGGAGTTGCTTCCTAAGTGGGGACTGCTCTGCAGGAGCAGCAGCAGCAGTGCTTTGGTGGACAACAGGGATGCTCAGGGACAGGAAGAAGTGGCCCATCAGAGGCTATAGCAGCTAGTGGTCACTGAGTCTGCCAGGATCCTGGCTTCTTCCTTTCCAGGGAAATGTTTGGACACTTGTAGAGCATCTGCCATCTTGCAGTGTTCTTCCTCCCCTTGCCTTTTTGAGGTACGTGGTATATACGCTGGGCTTTTCAACCAGGTGAAGAGCTTGGTGTACTTAGTGGGGCATCAGGGAAGGCTGGCAACTCCTGTTGGTTCTAAACCCACTCCCCTTGTGGGAGCAGCAGACATATTAACACCCAGTTGGTCTCCCGGTACTCACTGTACTGAAGACTGTAGCTCCTGCCCTGCTCACTGCTCATGGATACAGATGTCTCCTTGGGGGCAATGCTTATGGCAATACAGGATCCCCGCACAGGGAGTAAATCTTTCATGACAGACTAGCAGACTTAACCCCTGCAGGTACATATTCTCCAATGCTTAGAAGAGAGATCTCCTACATTAGGATAACTCAGCTGGTCTTCAACTGCAGGATAGACAGAGAAACCTGCAGAGGTGCTTGGAAGAAGCTAAGTACAGGTCTTTCCAACATTAGATAAACTGACCATAACATACTGCTTTCCCATCTCTGGTTGCCTTCTTCTCAAAGAAGTGCGATCCAGATGAATAAAGTTTGGAACAGGTATTTGGATCCATATGGAATGGCAGAGTCAAGCATGTGGTCTCACTCCTTGATACATTGCCATATACTTTACATCTATAATGATCCTGGGATGTTTCTAACAAACCATGCAGTTGCTGTCAGTAAATTTACCAAGGTAAAAGCATGGTACTTTAGAAAGAAACAAATCAAGATCTCCTTCAGAAAGGTGTTCTTCTAGCGCTGTGTTAAGCTACCTTGCCTTTATGAATTGTCATTGAAATCAATGGGGCTTTGGTGGGATGAAGAGATGCACGCCACAAATAGTGCCAGCTGACCCAATACATCTGAGAACAGAAATTGACCTGGTCCTCAGTGTGCCAGTTATACCTGGGGGCATTACTCGAGATGTCCCTTGGTTCAGCTTCTTCTCAGTGTTCCCTGCACTCTGAGCAGTCTTGCTGTTTGCTGGTGTTATTGTTCCCATGTAGGAGGTACATCAGAAATGGCCCAAGACTCCATTACAAGTCACTTATCCTTTGGACTGAAGTACCCTTCCTACTTCACTTTTGAAGCCCCTGAAAGAGAAATCAGAAACACTCTGTCACCTCCTCCAGGAGGTATATTCCCACCCCACCCCAGCAGCTTTGACACCTACCCCCATGTACAATGGGTGCTTTTGATGAACGTTGTCCAGTTGTCTTTAGATAGCTACAGCACTGCTTTGTGTACTGCGAATGCTTACCCTCAGATCTGCAGCTTCACAAAGCCTCATTATAGTTTGTGTGCTTCACTGAAACCTTACCCTGGAGTACTTAACATCTGTGATTCAGGGTGTCAAAGTGTTAATCAGCTGGCATGATCAAGATTAAACAAGTAGATTATTTTGATATTCTTCAGTAATATATTAAAAGTGAAACATGATCCATTGGCCCTTGAGGTTCAAGTCTCGGCACATGCAATTACACAAGGAGTCCCCTGTAAAAGTGATCTGGAGAGCTGCAAAAAAAGCCAGTCCTTCCCAGATGTGGTCTTAGCAGTGGTCCATAATACATGACATCAATGAGTTAAACTAAGGAAACTAGTGAAGGCCAACATCTCGGTTTTAAGTTTCAGATGAGGTTTTTGCTTATGCCCACCTCAGGAAATGAATATTGCATTCATAAATTGTTTTTCTTATCCAGGAGATGAACCTTAACATTTTCATTCAGCCCCAGAGTATTAGATTTCTTTAACACTTTGCCACATTAGAATATGTTTTCCATCTGACTCTGATGATGCAATATCTGAAGAAAAAGTTGGCTGAGTGGCATTCCATAACAAGCAATAAAAGTTTATGATGCACAGAGTATGATAATTGGCACAATATGAATTGAATGCTTCCTTATGGATAATATTTGATAAGATATAGCATGTGTAGCCATCATAACATTTCAATCAACCCATGATTGCTACTTTAAACTGTATTTATTTTATTGTCTCCATAATGGATTTTACAGTGCCAAAATTCGGTCTGACTTCACTAGAAAGATGAAAAATCAGTGTGTTGTTTTCCCTGGTGCATTTATTTCCCACTGAAATCCTTTTCTCTTATTTTTTTCTCATTTTTTTCAACCCACCTCCTTGCCATGAGCTGTTGACATATGATTTGTTGAAAGTCGAAGCTAGCGGACACCAGTGTTGGTTTTTTTTCCCCTATTGTGGCATTATTTTTGCATAGGGGCTTTTACAAGGTTAATTAAACCATAATGGGGAAATCATTCACGGACAATGTCCTTTCCCAGTTTCCAGATTTTATAAACCTCACACCTGTTTTTCTTGGGTTTTTGTGCTACATCAGCCTATAAATCCTCCTGTATTTCCCAGTGTAGTTTCTTATGAAATAAAACTTTTTTCCCTCCATTTGCTCAACTGTTTTCAATACTTGCAGTCAAGCCTGAAGTTGTCAATCAAGGAACAGCTTATCAGTCTGAGCTTTTCCTTTTCAAGCTTATACTCAGTGACTTTTGAGACCTGTCAACACCCAGTTGAATTTAGCCTTAACAATAAAGTCACACTCTATCTCCCACCTAGTAGCTTTAGATTAAATTCTGATGTCATATACGTCATATTTACATAGTTAAAACTCATAACAAAGCAACCCACAGGCAATAGGATGTAATAACCATGCAACAGAGCCATTTCCTGTCCCCTTTTTTCTCTCACACTATGTTTCGTGTAGTTTATTGGATGTGAATGTTTTGAAAATGAAAATCGTCTGGGAGAAAACTGCTAGCCAGGCGTGAGGTTTAGAAGAATTCAACTAAAAGAATATATAGAGTTGTAAATGCTTGGCCACCTCTGGTATTGTAAAATAGAAACTCTTTCAATATTCCTTTCATTTCCACAAGAAGAATAGATGGGAGGCCACAATTATGTGCTCCAACAGTTGATTTTTAATATCTTTAATTCTGCTCATATTAAAGGAAAACAATTAACTTGGAGTCAGAAAGCCTTAAACACCAAAAGTTTTACAGTTTTCATTTTAAAGCACAAAGGACCTACTTCAAATACAATGCAACGGGAACTTTAACCACAGGCTATGTTTAAAAGACAAATCCACCATGGTACTTTAAACAATCAATTAAGGCAAGTTTAACAATTTTTTTTCAGCCTCGCAAAATAGCCCCATTAAAAGCAAGAAAATAAAAACCGCTGTGTGCTTATCCCTCTCCCTCCAGCCCCCGCCATGCACGCACAGAGTACTCTTTAACCCCAGTCATATCAAGAGATTGTGTTTTATTCAAAAACAAAGAGTAAGCCTTAACCAGTGAGCTTCATGCAGAGCAGTGCATTACCTTCTGCAAACTGTTTTTTTCAAACTGAGGACAGCTGAAATGCTCCCATTGATCTGGCTACTGCTAGGACTTTGAGTGAAAAGTAAAATACCATTTCAAACCAATTTTTGAAGGGGTTCTTTTTTTCACTAGTATTGATTTATTTTAGAAATTGAACCTAATGCCCAAATAAGAGAATCCGAAGAGTGAAGGAAAAAGGCATCACTTTCTGCCAGAAGACCAAAGAGAGCCCTTCTGGTGGGAAGACCCTGCGACTTCCCTTCTACCCTAGCCATGCACTTCTTCATAATGATCCACCATGGAAAGAAATGGTCCTTTAATGTTGAAGGGGGGAACTCCAGGGGATCCTCCTATTGCTAAAAGCCTGCAGGTAAGTTGGGCTTAAGCGCACACGTCTGTTTGCGTTGAGCAGGGCTTGCATCACGGGTTGTGTGCAGTGGGCTTGCCCAGATGTATGGCCGGCATCCAGTTCTTGCAAACCTCACTGCTTCTGTTTTCTCTGCTGCTACGGCTGCTACTATTGTTCCAGCAGCTTTCTTTGCTACAAAGGTCTGGCCAGTGGAGGTTAAATCAAACTGGCCTTGGGGCCAGACAGCTCCTCACTGACTCGGGAGAGCAGTTTTATTTGTGCTGAGTTCTCTGGTTCTTGCTCGGTAAATAATGATCCGTTTCAAAATGAGCCATGTGTCAAAGCACTGGCTTTATAGTTTGTCCTGAGAGTGCTTTGTTCCTCAGCAATCAGCAGCCTGGATTCCTCCGGAGGGACAGCTTGCTACACAGCAGGCCCCACAGAAAAAGGACCCTATGGGTGACTCTGGCTTAGACATCAAACGTGAGCTGCCGGTGCTGGGAGCTGCAGAAAAGGTGAACAGTAGGGGTGTAAACAAGAGGAACATTTGTGAGACATCCTTTGGCTGTCTAGGAGGACTTCTGCTCAAGTACTGAGTCTGGTCTTGGATGCAGTGCTTCAAAATGATGTGAAGGGAGGGACAAAACAATGAGAACAAGCAGAGATCAAGGAAAGGGAGAGAGAAGGAATTTTGTACTGCTTAGTCTAGAAAAAAAAAGAAAACTGAGATGAGAGATGGTAATAGGCTTTGAATGCTTTGAATGACAGCTGGCAAAGGGGAAGGACTTATTCTTGCTCTTTCCACCTCCCTTTAAATGTGACAAGGAGTAACCTGTTTAAATTGGAACACAAAAGAATGAGGTAAGGCACTAGGAAAACCCTCCAGCCATAAGGATCCTTAGGCACTGGAAGGTGCTTCTGAGGGACATTGTGCAATTTCCAGTACTGGCAGCCTTTGTAAGAAGAAACTCATCTGTCAGAAATGGTTTCAGTACAGAAGATCCCATCTTGAGTCAAGGAGATGGGTAAGGACCTCCCACGGGTCCTCACACACTTGTTATCTCCAAGTCGATGCTTGGCCTTTGTCTCTCTTCCTGACTAACTCTGCATCGACACTTGTCTCTCCTCCTAAGGCATCTTGTCCAACCCTCAGCCCCTCCTAGGGCAAAGTTAATTCTCAGCAGGCAGTGGTACTCACTGGAAACAGCCACCTCTATTCCCCAAGCTCCTTCTGGTGTTTCCTGACAGGAGCTTACAACTACAGGCAACGGATGACCAACAGCAGCAGCAGAGAAGCAAAGACCCCCAAGGTCAAGCTACTGGTCAGCAGCTCAGCAGTCATCTTGGGACTCCTGCACCCATAGACTTGTGAATCCAGTGGTTCACGTTATGTCTGTCAGTCAACTGGCCTTCAGGACCAGGGCTTGGCTATCTCTACAGAAGGAAAAAAATATATGGGTATAGTTAACATGTGTAGCTCTAATGCATAACACATGTAGCCATGTATGTAGCCAGAAGGTGTTCATTGTGCTTGCTGGAGTGATGATTGCCTCAGCTTGCACCACATTTTTTGTGCCACTTCTGCATTTCCCCCATCAATTGCCTGTTCGGCCACAGAGCACGAGTACTTTTTGCTTCCCACATAGTGAAACAACCAGTCTCACGCCAGCATCAAATCCACTGTGGACCTCCCTGTACTGCAGGAGACTCAGGATGTCATGCAGCCAGTCTGACATTCAGAGTTGCTGAGCTCTTGCTGAGCTTCTGTGCCATGTGCTGAAGTCAGCAAGAGCAACAGATGTTCAGTGACTTTGGAAATCAACCCAAGAGCCTTTGCTGGGGTTGGTCTGATGGCAGAAGGACCCTATTCTGTGTATGTTATATAAAGCGCAAGATGTAGTCTGCCTGCTCCTCAAATGGACATGCCATGTACAGTGAAATTGCACTCTAAGTCTTCTGACTGACTCATTTCATAGCAAGGAGGTTCATATGAAGCCTTCAGAGAAATATGAAACTTACATAATGGAAGACTTGATTGAGTGGACATAGACTGCTTAGGCCTGCAGCAGGCAAATTTTTAAGGGAGATGAGGCAGACTTCTTTTTTTTTTTCCTAGAAATTATGTGTGCCCATAGAAACACATGAGATGCTGCTCATTAGAGAAGCATGATGCCGCTGAGCAGCATCTGTCTCTGGACACCTGGTGAGCTGAGATTAGTGAAGGCAGGGTGCAGGAGGTGGTGCCCCTCACAGATAACCCTTTTATGATACTGCAGCTCTTCAGGCCTTGCTCCAGTCCCACTGCGTGTCAGCCACAACATGCTGAGTGCCAGCCTTGGCACCGGGGTAGAGCTTGTTGATCACATCGTGTAAGATGCCTACAGGATACCACCCAGTTGCTTTAAGGGCTCAGTGGGAGAGGTTTTTAACTGAAGTAGCACATGTATATATGTGAGAAACAGCTACTGTCCTTCTTGTTTTTTGACCATTGTACAAGGCAGTGAATCCTAACAAAAGAGCTGAGCAAGAGCCCATGTTAGCACCTGTGTATTGCAGTCCATAATGGCGACCAGACCCTTCAGAAGTTTATGATGATGACAAAGGTAGAAGCCAGGGTGCAGTGTGAGTTTCCTTCAGCTGGTCTTCTACCTGACCATCTAACAGGGAGGAAATACAGGGGTGATAAAGCAAGTAAAATAGAGGAGCAAATTAATTAGCTGGAGGAACTAAGCAGTCTGACATTCAGCTTGCCGAGTTTGTCACTACTAGATGTGCAAGTGATACAATAACCAGATTATCAGAATGGCCTCAGATACTGCAAGCTGTTCATGCTGGTTTTGGCTGAGACAGAGTTAATTTTCTTCATAGCAGCTAGTATGGGGCTATGTTTTGGATTTCTCCCCAAAACAGTGTTGATAATACAGAGATGTTTTAGTTATTACTTAGCAGTACTTAACAGAGTCAAGCCCTTTCCCGCTTCTCACACCACCAGATCAGTGAGTAGGCTGGGGGTGTACAAGAAGCTGGGAGGGGACACAGCTGGGACAGCTGACCCCAGCTGACCAAAGGCATATTCCATACCACATGACATCACGCTCAGCATATAAAGCTGGGGGAAGAAGAAGGAACAGGGGGATGTTCAGAGTTGTGGCATTTGTCTTCCCAAATAACCGTTACGTACAATGGAGCCATGCTTTCTTGAAGATGGCTGAACACCTGCTTGCCAACGGGAAGTACTGAATGAATCCCTTGGTTTACTTTGCTTGTGTGCATGGCTTTTACTTTACCTTTTAAACTGTCTTTATCTCAACCCACAAGTTTTCTCACTTTTACTCTTCCAGTTCTCTCCCCCATCCCACTGGGGGGAGTGAGTGAGCAGCTGAATGATGCTTATGCCAGCTGGGGTTAAACCATGACACTGTCACACATGTCAACTCTGTGTGTCACATTAATGAGTATTTATGAAAATTAATATGAAACAATGGAAAAGTTCAGTTGTTAAAATATGACCTGCCAACTGCTTCTACCATTGTTTTCACTGCACCCCATGAAACAAAGAACATTTGGAGTCCAGGCCTCTGCTTCATTTCCAGCTTGTCCCAAGCTTGTGATTTGTTGTTGCAATTTTGTCAAGATGCAAGAAAACAGTGGCTGGTTCCACCACCAGCATCTTCCAGCAGGCTCTACAAGGACTTTGCTACACAGCAACTGCCACACTGAAATGAACTGTCTCTTCCCAAACCCCACATTGCGTTCTCTTTTGTGGAGCTAAGGGCATTCTCCTGCCCTTAGTTATGCAGGACAAATCCTGTTTTTTTTTTCCATTGGGAGCTGAGCCCGCAGGGCTGGGACAGACACCCATGTTATGAAATGGCAGAGCAGACAGTTGCAAGCCAAAATCAGGGCTCAAGTGCTACCTCTCTACTGAAGCCCATCAGACCTAAGGACCTCGCTCAGTATCGTCGGTATATCATCACAGATCTAGAATTCACACACAAGGATATCGAGATTAATATGTTTTTTCTTTACACTTTGGCTAGAAGCTATCTGTGGTCACAGTGAGGTAATGACTGGCAGACACTGATTTTCCAGTGACCTGTAAGGATGCTTCCTCTTGATCTCAGTTCAGCACTCCTGCTGGTATGTTTTCTTACCCTTTTTTAACTTATGGTCTTGGACTGGCTCCCACACACCCAGGCTTAGTTCTCTCAAGCTACATGTAGCAAATGCTGTACCCTTTCTGCAAAAGCATTTTTTTCTAAATTACTTTCTAGTCTTCAACATGTTTTATTCCCTTTTTTGTTCACTTCCTTTCTCCCCTCTGTAAATTATCTTTCCCTGCTGGATGATGGGTCTAGACTTTGCATTCAACCTTCACTTCCACCTTGGGCTTTCTGCACTCGTTATGTTCTGTCACCCCTTGTCTTTGGCTGGGGCCACAGGAGGCAATCTCTGAGCTGGGCTGATTCCTCCACACCAGTAGTTTTTGATGTCCCAATCCTCCTCCTTTCCAAAGCAAAGGATAGAAAAACAAAGCAATAAATCATTTTCTTGACTCAGGGGTTTACACATTGATCCCTCTTTGGTCCTGGCACCTTCTATTCTCCTTTAATCTTATCCATAGCTCCTCCTTATGACATTTCAGAAGCAAAATAAAATATGCAGCACATAATGCATCTTTCCTACTTTCGCCAGCTTCCTTGCCCTCGGAATTGGAAGTGCCAGTGCTCTCTTTTAATGTCTGGATTCCGTTTTTCTTGGTTCCCCTCTTGGCTTCAAAATTTTGGGGTGTGCTGTCCCCTCTTTGCCTATGTGATGTATCTTACAGACACTGCTTGTGCCTCCAAAGACAAACCATTAGTAGAAATAAGGAACAAACAACTGAGATGAATGAATACCTGGGCAACTGTGATCAAGTGAGAAAATCGATCACTTTAGAAAAATAATACCGCACACTTTCAAGAACATTTGCAGAAAGAAGCTTTGCTTTTTACACAGGTCTTTCCAAAGACAGCTGCAAAAGACAGCTGCAAAGAGAGCGGGGGTTTGTTTGTTTGTTTGTTTGTTTCCCTGGCTCAAATGGTAGATTCATGTGGTAGCTTGAAAAAAAAGTATCTTGGCTTTAGATAAATTCAGTTGTCCCCTACTGTAATATCCAGGGATAAACTCAAACCGGTTACACAAGCACAGCTCTGAACACAGGTGGTGTCTGAACATAAATCAGACTGTGCCAACAGTCCCAACACCGTCTCTCCCCCATCTCAGGGTCCCATTGGCATCCCCAACACAGGCAATGCATGAGTTTTAAACAAAACCAGAAGTGTTGGAGCCAGCCCTAGATATTTCAAGTACCTGTTGATATTGCCTTGTCCAAGTTCATTGTCTTTCATAATTGCCATCATATGTTACTACGTGCAGTATAACTGGAAGATAGGTTTATATCCATTTTGCTATTTGCTTATGCTGCGTCAGGGTATATAAAAAAACAGCTGTACAAAAGTTGGGACCAAAATGTCCATCAACAAGCACAATCAGTAGCCTGGACTAATTTTCCCTAGCAATAATATTTTAGTTGCGTGTTTTGTGACGGAAAGTACCGAAAATCAGCTCTCTACTTCTACTGATATTAAATGCAGGTAGTGTTTTCCCTGGTGTAATTGTGTCTTTTCCTTTAACAGTAGTTTGGTTAAAGCAAAAGTAGACTAGATCACATTTTAAAATAACATTCATTTATTTTTCCCCAAATGTAGCAATAATATTAACTTAACGTGGGAGAAAAAAAATAATACATTATTTAACTCCTAAAAAGTTTAACACGAAATTCAATCTATGTACATAATTTGTCTCAGATTGTTTCACACACTACTGCCAAAACTGCTTCGCTTTTTTTTCACGTGTTTATTCACTTTGTTTTTAACACTCCCTAATCCCAACATTGCCATGAGGGAAATTTCACAATTCTGTGTACTCAAGGAAATTTGACAATGTTACTTCACCAAAGACATTTATATTTGGAGGCTAAAATGAAACAATTCTGAATGGATGGCAGGACTAAATTATAAAATGAAAGAGAGTCTTGCAAACTTCACAGCACCATTATAAATCAGGATTTTTCAATATCTAAGTTACATGATCTCCATGGTTCCCTATTGCCTCAACAAATTAAGAATATCCATCAAACTACAAATCTTTCCATTGATAGGGAGCAATGCCTGCAGACTCGGTAAATACATCTCCAGTTATAGAAATACGGTACTATCAAGAAGATCCTGTGCATAAATAGACATTAAAAGTATCCTACCTAGTTTCATAATTTTACACAGTATCACCCAGACAAAAGAAAACCATTGTCTGAAGTCAAAGGACTTGAACTTAGACAGCATCACCCAGAGAAGAGTTCATTCAGCTGGGGCACTGGGGACTTGGGGTGCCATCAAAACATTCATAATGCCTACAAAGAGGTGCACTGCTAATGATAGCTAGAGCGCTCCAATACAAAGACATTTTCATGGGTAAAACAATTTCATGGGATCAGACAAACATGTCTACACAGATCTCCATCTGCCTCTCTTGGTCACCACCTTCTAGATCTCAGCAGAACTGTGTTTTCTTTCCGCATCAAACCATCAGAGGCCAAACACAGTCAGGGAATCCATTACAAACCTCAAACATTGGTCCAACCTGCTAAATATTTATTGAATTTGGAAAAAATGTGAGACAAATTTAGACTGAACTTGGGCTGATTTATTGTGTTTGGCAAAACATGGTTGTTTCGTATGATGATGACTTTCAAACCAGACAAAGCTAAGTGGTTTCTCTTGAATGAAACTAAAGCTTAAATCAAAGTTGGAGAGAGATTACTGGAACAAAAGTTGTTGGGGTTTTTGTCCTTCCTTTTTTTCTTTTTTCTTTCTTTTTTTTT
>NW_010135634.1:0-205 GCF_000699245.1 Pterocles gutturalis
ATATATATATATATATATATATGCTTTTTGATCAGTCCTGAAGACAAAAACCTGACTGTGGGCAAGTAAATCTATGTAAGAGTCCAAAGGAGTCTGCCTGGTGCATGTCCTTTTGCCAGACAGTACTTCCATTGAAAGCTGTGGAATATGATTGTATATGATTGTATTTCTCCTCTGCACTTCCCTGTGTTGAAGCAGTGTGGAA
>NW_010135634.1:251-3234 GCF_000699245.1 Pterocles gutturalis
ATGTGCCAGATCTATAGCTACACACAGAGTTAAGACATGCTTGGGCTCCCACTCTCTTAATTCTCACCTCTACATCACCTGCCTGCTGAATTGGACATCTTGGAGGTGGTGAGACAACACGACAAGGAAGGACTGTTTTCCCAGCTCTGGCAGAACACAGGAAAAGTGTAAATGGGCCAGCTGATACAAGGGGTGTTAGGATTTTAGGATAGGACATAGCTTCTTCTGCATTTAACTTCCAGTGTTCAGCAACATGTTATGCAGGTACAGTATACTGCCAACTCCTTTCCCAAGCAGACAGAAGGTTTAAAACATGTTGGCATATAGGTAACCCACTGAAGATCTTCTCCAGCTGAATATGACCTTGTTGCCCACACAAAGAAGTTTTGCACATTGCAGCGTATTTCTTAGTATCGATTCATTTTTATATGGTCTTGACTCTCCAAATGCTGAGTGTTCTGGTTTCAATGGTGATTGCAGGTGCTGAGCACCTTTTAAAAGATGGATAAAAGTACTGTAGGTGGAATCGAGTACTTTGACCAAAACTTCTGTCTTTGAAGGCAATTGCTTCTAAGCACAATCCTAGACAATTACAGGCAGAATACAATATGTGCTGTTATTAAGGCCTTCTAATCAATGTTAGAGATTATATAAGGCTCTGAAGAAGTAGTTTGCCATGATTTCAATAGCTGCACTAGCTGTTCTGACTCTAGATTCTTGCCATTTATGTAAACATACGTTTTCCCTTTGAGTCTTACCACTCACAAACCTCAACTATTTACAAACAGTAAGAAGTAGGTCACTCCCACTTCTTCAGATCCTGAAGCTGTAATGAAGTGTAAACATAAATGCATTCCTGTTGAGCTGATCACGAGTCAACTTTTATTCTCACATCTAACTTTGGGACTGAAGCCTAAACAGGGAATGTATGCAAAACTATACACAGAAATGGTTGGAGAGGAGTGCATTACAAGACTGCTATTAACCTATCCTTTATCACCCTCTCCACTTTGTACTCTTTCTTTAGGCCATTGTTCCTTTTATATTTACTTCCCCTTCCATATTACTGGTCTTGCTTAGCAGATTTCATTCCTGTTCAGTAGCTAATTCTTGTTAAGTAACTACTCATTCCTGTTTTCATTAATACAATATTCCCAAATAATCACCTTTAAAAGGAGATTTTCATAATGTCTGGCCTCTCCTGGATCATTATTTTCTTTCGGCATTTGAAAATTACAAAAAAACTACAGTTATTTTTAAGTATGAAGGCAACAGAAGAACAAAAATTTGTATCCCTTTATAAAAATAACAAAGCTGTAACATTTTTATGGCAGTGAAAAATAAGTGTTTAGATCTCAGAGCTGGTATCTGAAGTGGTAAGAACCCTTAGTCTCATAGGAGACACATTTGATCGTTTTAAATTCTAATATTAATATGACTAAACATACGGATCTGCAACAGAGCTAGTCTCTTTGTGCTCCCTTTGTAATCAAACCAGTGAGAAATACTTTGTAGTACAAGTTCTCAAGTTTATTTTGGACACCCTCTTTAGGACAAAGAAGTGGTATGCCTCACGAAACTTTCAATATGTACAACTACTTTAATCAGATAAATCTGATTTTTGTCCCTGATTCTCCACAGTTCATGGCCTGCCACATCGATGCAAAGGGAAAGGGGTGTTTCATGATTCAGCAGTAACACAACAACTCTGGGGCTGCAGATGAAATCTCAGGCAATATATACCCTAAGTGGCTGTGCAAGAAGGCAAGGCCTATAAGCACTTTTGTCTCTCTCCAGTAAATTTTCACCTGTGCACAATTTAAAAGCTGCTACAGAATTAGGCCCAGAAACCTTTTGCACCTTTGTTCGTGAACATATGTACTCATGCATCTCCCATGAATGTCAATAAGAGTAACGATTTGCACTAAAGAAACGATACACACTGTTGTTGATCTAATTTCTCCTTGATTTTCTCATTTTCCACCCAATTCCTTCAAGCTTAGATGGCCCATAGTTTCCCTTCACTGTCGGTCTAGCAGAAAGCAATTTCAAGCACTGCAGGTCTGCCCGCAGTAATGACCATGCTAAATGCTATTATGCGCTTTGGATATTCACAAATCAAAGTTGTTCTGTTACCTTCTTTCCTGCTCAAAGGTTATAAGTCTAATAATTAGAGTGGCCCCTCGATGAGCACATTGAGATCCAGTTTTCATGCCTTAATCATGCAAAGGGCAATCAAAAGGGACTTTAGGGCTCTGGGGAAACTGCTTAAAGGATTGGGAGCACAAGTAGTGTTCTCCTCTCTCCTCTTGGTTGGAGACTGGGACCCAGACAGAAGGAGGAGAACAGATAGGCTGAATGAGTGGCTTTGGGGATGTTGTCATACTCAGGGGTTTGGGCATTATGATCTGGGGCACAGCTTCAAGAAATGGGGAATACTGACGTGGGGATGAGACTGACTAGAAGGGCCAAGAATATTCTAGGGAGGAAGCTGGCTGGGCTGATTAGCAGGGCTTTAAACTGGATATGATGAGGGGAGGGGATGTACTGGGCGACAAAGAAGAGAGAGGGAACGCTGTCGCCTTGGGCAGCAGTGGGGGAAAACCCCAGATTTGCCCCGAGGTGTTAGGAAGGGCTCCTCCAACAAGGTAATGTGATGTGCCTCTATACCAATGCACTCAGCATGGTAGAAAAGTATGACCTAATTTCTATCACAGAGACATGGTGCGATGAATCGCATGACTGGAACACTGTGATTGAGGGCTACAGGCTTTTCAGAAGGGATAGACATGGTAGGAGGGGAGGGGGAGTTGCCCTCTATGTTAGGGAGTGGATAGATTGCAAAGAGCTGCATCTGAGAAACAGTCATGACCAGGTTGAGAGCTTATGGGTTAAAATCAAGGACCGGTCCAGCAAAGGACATCTAGTGGTTGGGGTCTACTACAGGCCACCTGATCAGGGAGAACCTGTTGACGAGGCCTTC
>NW_010135635.1:0-14574 GCF_000699245.1 Pterocles gutturalis
GTGCTCACGGGAAATCCTTTGCTGCCTTTCTTTAAAGTTTGAATCAGCTTTATCCATCTTTGTTATTTTCTCTGTAACTCAGATGATCTAAAAATTGCCCAGGCCCCCAGTGTTTACTTTCGGAACAATAGAAAATGACTGGCTCGCAGTCACACGCATCCCAGGACTTTCTTCTTCAGCGTAATTAGAGTTCCTTCCATGGGTAATTAAATTCTCCAGTGAATGAAAACAAATTTCCTGGAATGAATATCATCTTGATTCACTTTGGGCAAAGCCAGGCTTACACGCTTCTCCCACTCTCTTCTCCGAGGGTGTTGGCTATGTTTCTGAAATCTTCCTCTCAACACGTGACGACGCAGGGAAACAGTCTAGTGCTGGGCTCTGCCTCCTCCTGAGCCACAGATGACAAGAAATTACGTCTCCCTGATTCCTCTTCTCTGCTTTATGGGATTTTATAGACTTTTATTGACTCCTTCATTCACTTTTTTTTTCCAAGCAGAACAGTCATAGTCTATTTAACCTCTACACAATGTGGTTCGGTACCTCTGGGTCTTTGCTGGACCTTTCTGTCTCTACTGTAGGCTTTTAACCACGAGATAGTGGTTGACTACCGCAGTGACGTGGGTACACTAGGGTATGTATGATCCCTTTCCTTACTTACAGAACTCAGGATGCCGGGTCACCGCATGGCTTGCCCCCTTAGACATTTCTACAAACTCCTCACTCCCCATTAAGAAGAAATCTATGGTAAGAAGCACTGAGTGAAATACAAAGTCAGAAATATTGTTCCACCACCACTGAATTCCCAATACTTTGCTATTCTCCCACATTTCCCTTCCAAGGAATGAACCCAATGACCTGTCAGAGGCGCTCACGTGGTTTACAAGTGCACAGCAGTTGATTTTTGGTGCCGATACAACCATACATATGGGAGAAATTCCTACAACATAGACACTAGCTACAGCGAGTAAGTTAATGAATTATCTTTAGTGCCCGAATTCCCCCCAATAACCGCTCGAGAAAATGGACCTGCGTTACCTTCGCAAGTGGTTTTATGTTCCCAGAGGTGGAGGGATGCAGCCTTTGGCGTGATCACACCCGTTTGGTTTGGAGAGCAATTCGCTCAGAACTTGCTGAAGGCCACCACGTCTCCAAACCGCTTTGGACTGAAGGGGGGGAGATTTCTCTGAGGGCAGACACAGACCCGTACCTGGTAAAATCACCTCCTTTCCTACGCTTCCTCCCCGGTTCTCACCTCCCCCGTGAGTCTGTATTTTGACCTCGTGTTCCCCTGTAGTCCAGGCTTAGACTCTCCATTGGGCAGTCAAGGGAGGTTCCTCGTGTTCCCCTGTAGTCCGGGCCTAGACTCTCCATTGGGCAGTCAAGGGAGGTTAGAGTCATCCCAAAGGCGCCGATAAATCATCCTGGCAAATTCCTGCCCTCTCAGACATTTGCTTTCCTGTTTATTCCTTTCCAAGCTTCCACACATGGTGCTCAGTTCTCCATCACCTTTTGACTCTGAATTTCTGAGGTTGGAGCCTCTGGAGTTGGGTTTCAAACCAATCAGACAGAACAGACGTATGTTTGAAACAAACATTCAATGTCCCCCATCACCACACGATTCCAGAATTTGGCGCTTTGAGGAAAAGACAGTATCTGAGGATAAAAGCCACGGGAGTTGTTAGCACTGGGAAGGCAGAACCCCCTCCTAGGCTTTGTGCACTGATTGTGGACAGTCTCAGCACGCTGCACAGGTTTTTGGGGTCAGTTTCAGCCCTAAACCCCTTCTCTTTGTCTGTTCTTGGAAACATTTCACTTACAAACCGGGCACTGGTTATTCCCAGCTCCTTGCTAAACGGGTGCGAAACAAGCCGACTGTTTTCACCTGTGTCAGGCCAAGGCAGAACAGAGATGCTGTGTTCGGAACGGAACCACCGGGATCTCATGTCGTAGGAGCTGCAGCTCCTGAGTCACCGCTGTTTGCTCAGCAACGTGTGAGTTAGGTGTGACATTGCGGGTCTGCTGTGTCAATTAACTTCGGTATGCCATGAAATACAGGCGAATTCGACAGGAAAAGGCTGATTTCGTACATCACCTGATGTTGCCAAGGAGGTACCTTGTGTGGCTGCTCAAACGCAGGATGCAGGAGGACCAGGGATGAGGAGACAGCGGCTCTGCTGGGAGCCATCCTCTGACCCACCCAGTCACTTAGCTTCAGCCTCTGCGAAACGGGGGGACCGGGCTCTCTGGAACGGGGTAACCATCCAAATCTGCACAATATTTTGGAAAAGGGAAGGACCACCGAAGCAGACCCTGCTTGGTTCTGTGTGTGTTTCTGGAGGCAGCCTGTGCTTTTCCCAGCAGAGCTCTGGGTGCGGTGGCATCGCTTTGCAACTGTTAAATGCCGTTGGGCAAGAATGGGACTTGGACAATACCTGTGCAGGAGGAAAAGGACCCTGATTACATGTCATGGATCCTGAGATGTCCTGGATGTGCTGACTGTAACCGACCGAGGCCACGACTGCAACAGAAAGAAATCCAACTCCGGGAATTTTCCAAACTGCAAGATACAAATAAACACATGAGCCATCCCCTCCTCGGCAACCACCGAGCATCCTCCCAAAAGCAACACAGCGAGTCACTTATTAGAGACCTAACGAGCTGTGGAAAAATAACATATTCATTGGCAGCTATAACTCGGGCACCGCAGAACCACACCGGCAGCACGCGAACGCCCAGGCAAAGGCACGAGCTCACTGCAGCACATCAGCTCCCAAACTGCGTTTGCTGGCTTGTAGCTTGGGCTCTGACCTGGTTTGACTCCAGCTTCAGCTGCATTAGCCCTAGATCCACAGCTCCAGCAGAGCATTACCGAGAAAAAAATCCTCTTTCCCATCTGACAGCTAGAAGCGGCCGTCCGCTGCCCAGATCCACCGGGTTCTGCTACACACACATCAAGAACCAGCGTTGTTTCAGAGCGTCTAACGAGAAGAAATACAGTTTTTCCCTTTGTTTGCATTAATTACACACCCCCCCACTGAAATTCCCAGACAATCAACCCTTCTCTAGTTTCCTTTAAGGCTCCATCCTGCAGGATGATGAGCCACGAGCCAAGAAACCACCTGGACACGGATTTGGACCAGAGCACGGAGAAGACCCGCTGTGCTCACACAAAGGGCTGAGGCTCAGCCGTGGTTGGGATTTGCAGCTACTACACTGCAGAGAGGTAATATCTCCCAGCACTGAGCTTTTCTTTCTTTTTATATATTTTTTTTCCTTGCTATAAAAGGAGCTCTAGGAATGCAAGACATTTTTTTCTAGACTTTGGATCTTTGAATATAAAACAAACCCAAGGCTTCCAAGCATAGCCCAGCCACTTTATTTTATAAACCAACGTACTTCTGGAATTTGTGTTCTTCAAAAGTAAGCACTTGCTGAGATTATTCATGAATATCACAGGGTTCAGAACGTTGATTACCAGGAGCTAAAAAACAGCACAAAAAAAACCTGAAAAAAAACCACTAACAAGAAGATCTTGCCTGTTCAGGGTGTGGCAGCACTGCTCTTGGAAAGCAGAAGGTAGCACGTGTAGACATGAAAGATTTAAAATGGAGCAAGAAGGAATAAGATGGGCCTCATTGGGACACTTTCTGGAAGGGACAATGAATTTCTGAGATTTTTTTTTTTTTTTTTCCTCCATTAGTCTTTTGTCTTTGGACATTTTTAGAACCTCTCTGAAGTCAGGCACTTTCAGCCACAGTTTTTTTTGCTCTAATTTTTCTTAAGATTTTCCCACTGGAGTTCTGGAAATCTTCTTCCTAAAGTATTTTACAGATGGACTGAATGGAGAAAGACTGGATATGTTGCAGGAAGCCTAACTTTCACCAGCTTTCTGGTTTATTTTTGCAGACACATACAGCTCAGGTCAGAAAAGTCTCCAGATTTTGGGGGAAGCTTCTCCAAACCCCAACCTCTCATTGCAGTCTTCCTGCCTGGCTGCGGACGGGCTGAAGGAGAGACCTGCCCTTCTCCTGAGCTCAAATCATCGCTTTGGGGTAAAAAAGCGATGCTGAGCGATAAAAGCAGATAGATCTGGACCTCAGAGGGACCAGCTTTCCTCTGTAGACGTGCCAGCGCTGGCCTGAGCCGCTCGTTTCACGAGCAGGGAGTTGGCTGGCGCTGCACAGACCTTCCCAAATTATTTAACTCCCTTTTCCACAGCCAGCCAGGCTTTAGACTGGTGCTTAATAGCTAGAGGAGGGCTAATTAAAACCACCCTTGCAAAAATCTGACCAAGGCTGATTAAAAAGAAATAATATTTTAATGCTTATCCTGCTTCGGTCCTTCCCAGGCACTGAGAAAAGACAACGGGGCAGGAGGTGGACCAGGGATGTGGAGATGACCTGAAGTTTGGCTGAATAGGTCACCCACCTTATCTGGAAGGTCTTGTCTGCTGAATTAACTGAGAAGCACGTGCAATAATAAAGCACAAACTGGTTAAAGAAACGTTTCTGAGGCTGCCAGCTGTGGGTTGCTGGCGCTCCGCCGGCTGGTACCCAGCGCCAGGGGGCTGCCACTGGTCCGACGCTGTCACGCTGGGCAGAGGATCGCCAAGGGCCACCTGGGAAGCACTGAAACCACTTTCTCCGTCCTCCTTGAACCTGGACTATTGCAATCACCAGTCCCAAGGCAGTGCTGCTTTAAGGCTTTCTCTTAAAAGCTTAAACAGGAGAGAAATGTGAGCAAAGTGATAAAAATTAAAGAAGGTTGTGTTTGTTTCTCCAGTGAGTTAAGCAAAGGATGGGGAGGCACTGCCAGACCACACAGGTCTGTTATTCAGGTATTTTTTTTTTTTTCTAAAAGGGAGACAACTTCGGTTTTGTTTCTTTGCTTCATAAATACAGCACGTGTGTGGTCTGCGGAGAAACTCACCAGCCTGGGCTCTGGGCTCTCCTATCCCCAGTCTCTTCCCAGGCACTGCTGGTACCCGGTGGAAATGGCATTAGTGTGTTTGTGTGGGCAAGGAAAATACTCCACATGGGCTGACTATAGCACCTCTCTCCTACAGGGACAGCTGCCCAGCCTCTCTGTTCTGCTATTGCCAGCCTGTTTCTCCGTGCCTGGGGTTTGGTGCCTGCAGATGCAATGGCAGCGTCGGAAGGTCCAGCTCCCTGGCTGGTGGACCTGCAGAGCAGCTCGGGGGTGATGCCAGCACCTTCCCTGGCAACTAATCCTGCCTGCTGGATGCTGGGAACAATAAAATAGAGCTTGTGCTTTATTACAGGCCTGGAAGAAGGATATTGCTTCGGTCGCCTTTGCATAACGAAGCAAGGATAAAGCTTTTGCAACAGCCGTCGTCCTGTGGCAGCAAGAGACGAAGTGTCCCTGCTCAGGACAGCCCGACGCGGAGAATCAAGGTCCAAATGCTACGAAGGCACAAGACACTGAACGCCAGCCTGTTTCATTGCAGTTTCCCAATCATTTTGGTCTTAAAAGAGACTCACAACCTCTGCAGAAGAGGCGCAGATGCGGCTCATCCAGGGCTATGTCTGGGTGGCTGCTACTTGTACAACACCCATCACCGTCGGGGCACAGCAGCAACGGCTGAGTGCAGAACTTCAGGGTTACCCTTGGATTTCCTGCCTTTGCCTGGAACAAAATTATACCTGGGTCATTCAGTATAGGGGAATTTCCTCTTTTAGATTATATAAATGCTATTTAAAGAGGTACTGAGTAGATTTCAAAACATATTTTAGCTTTGGGAAGGAATGCTTGCTATCAATTTATTCATAATGTTGCATTTATTGGTGGTGTTTGTGTTAATGTTTGTCTCTGAGTTACAAGTTCTTACTATTCTTATATTTCTACAGCTCTTTTTTGCTGTGTTACTATAATAGATTAAAATTATATACCAACAGATAACAAATGTATAGTATATTGTTATCAAATATAAATGCTCAGATACTGACAGAATATAAGTATTAACACAATTATTTCTATTCCTCAGTATGGAATCAGACATTCATTTGGTATAAATCAGGGCTGGTTGAAGTCAGGGGTATTATTTCCAGTCCTTGGGGTCAGCAGAGATGCCATTGCGTTCGATCCCCGTGTCACTGGACTTTCACCCAAACTGGAACTGACTGGTGGTATTTCACACAGATGGCAAGAATCCCCCTGACACCAGTGGGGATGGCTCAGCCTCCCTGCCTCTGTCCAGAGAGGTAAGAACAAGCAGAACCTTATTTACCCAGAAGTGTCTATTGATGCTGAACTGAACTGTACCAAATCAGTCAGTCTAAGCTAACCAGAAGCTTTCCTTCCCCTCTTCCCCCATTCGTGTCACTTTTCCCAAGAAGTCACATCAGCATGCATTTCCACTGCTTCTGGACAACCTTGTTTCCAGTTCCCATCACCCTGCTGCTCTAATTTTCATACTTAATGCAAAGCAGAACCCTCTCTGGTCCTTCAGGCCAAGCCATGGGACCATTCCCGCTTCCCCACCTCTGAAATATAAAAAGCATGCAGCATAATCTTCCCTTCAGTCCTGAAAAATACAGTATAAGCTTAAGTAAATATTAGTGTTCCACTTAGATAAATACAAACCGCCACTGAGGGCTACAGCGCTGAGCCTGTCAAAGCCCCAGCCTGAATGTGTTTCCTTGGAAAGGACAGGAAGGGTCAGGAGGGAAAGATGCTTCGGTGTTCACCGAGAGTTAGGGGAAGAGTTCTGCTGGGAAGAGAATGGGTCAAAGGAGAACTTCATCCTAGAGCTCTTGGGAAAGCGGGAATGAGACACTGCTTAGAATAAGGTTTTCTTAATTTATTCCCAAATATCTCTCACCTTCTTACCATTCTACCCCACTTCTCGCTGCCTGCTGGGCTGGGATGTATAAGAAATTGGTTCAGGACAAAGGTGACTAAAGGGTTCACACAGCTAACCTGACCATAGATCCATCCCTGGTTCAGGTCCTTAACCAACTGTTTCCCCACGATTTCCTACAGCATCTTGGCTCCATCCCATCCATTAAGTTCAGTGTTATGTTTATCTAACACAGCTTGGCCTTTTTATTTTCGCACCTGCACCACATCAGCTGCATATGGGTATTTCTGGCAAGTTTCTCCATCGCTGAGTTCGTTTTCTCTTTGTCAAGAACTGGAGCGATGACTTGTGTCTCCCACTGCACATCACGGAGCGGATAATGAAACACAAAAGCACTTAGGGCTGTAAATTACTGATGATGACTCGAATCGGTAATCGCAAGGACAACACATAACACCTTATTTCCAACGGAGTTAAGAGGTACGCCTAGCTCCAAGGAAACATTTGCCAGAAAAGGATAACACAGCAACTCTGCTGATCAAAGCCAAGCATCCCTTGGCCCGTAGGATTCCCATCACCTAGCAGGAATAGCTTCACGGTCCTTCATGGAGATCAAAGCATTGCATCTCCACTAATGACTGTGGCATACTCTGCAGAAGGCACGGTTATTCTTCCCGTTGGATTCAAGAGACCCCAAGTCTATAAAATAAAGCATCATGCCTGAACCCAGCCAAGGACTCAGAGCTCCAAGGAGAACCTGCACCTTCCAGCTCCTGGTCCTGTGCTTTTCCATGATGCCCATCAGCCCCTGGCAGAGCGGCGCAGGAGGGAAGGCTGGATCCCATTACTGAACATTCATTCTCTCCGGTTTTTACAGTCTTTAAAGCACTAGAGCCATTCTACACTTGGAACCTGGCTGTGTTTGCTCCATCATTACTTTCTCTAAGCAATCATTTCTGACCCTTTTTTTTTTTTGTCTCACGCCCTTTCAGAATTCTCCTGCTCTGAGCCAAAGTCTTGGTTGTTTCACAGCAGCTGTAACTTTGATACAGACGTTAGATTCCAGCACAGTCCTGCTTGGCAGGTATAGCCTCCTGAGCGGGGACCTAGGAGACATTCAAGCCTTTTATATCGCTGCCCTTCACAAAAACAACGTGCTAACGTGATGCTGCAGCTGATCTGCATACACATACCAACAGGCATCCCGGTTTGTTGAATTTATGGTGCATGCCCTGCACGCTGTGTGTGCTCAGATCCGTCCCTGGAACCCACGAGCAGCACACACGGCTCCTGGTTCCACGCGGTGACACCGCATACCCCCATTACACACAAGCCAACTTGCTATTTTTGCTGCTAACTTCCCCTTTTTTGCTTACTCACTAGCAGGACACCTCTCTGTATTTGCAAAGAGAACCTGAAACCACAAAGGCATTTAAATGCCAAATCCCCGCTGGCCTCAGTGGGATTTAGAGCCCCAAATACCTTCGGGAATCTACAAAGTGCCAGGAACCGGTGATAGCTAAAGGATGGAGAGGGGGGAAAATAGATGAGCTCAAGCTCCCAGCCCTGCAGTCAGACTAAACGAACCCAGCTTCTTCCCCCAGCTTTCCATCCTTAGTACATACAACTGCGAGCACGAATAATCACCTATATCCAGTTCCTCCTCCCCAGCCCTCTCCCCCCAGCTCTGCTTTATGACACCGAAAGCACGCACAGCCCCCTTTAACATTTTCCAGCCCGAGAGCCGTAGTCCAACCAGGGTGGGCAAACAAACGTCTCGTCACCGCCAAGTATGGCCCAACGTTGGCTCCAGCAAGAAATTTCCAGCCACTATGGAGCCAGACACATTTACATTCCTGTATTTGAAGTAAAACCCTAATCCTTTGGAAGATTTGCAGTCTGAGCGAGAGCCGCGCTCTCACCCATGCCTTTAAGGTTTCTTGCTGTCTTGCAGCAAGGGGCAGCAGCAGACTTCCAAAGAAAGAGGAGGCTGTTAAAGAAAATAGACCTGGAAGTTCACGAAGGGAGTTTTTCTTTTGTTTCAGTCTTTTGAGGGCTGTGAAGAGTTTTCACCAATTTATCTTCAGGATCTCGCATGAAGCAGAAAAAAATAAAAAAAGCTTCATTCATTTCCTAATTTTACCAGCAGGTTAACAAAAGTGTGTAGAAGGAAAGTGTCTTGTCTGATGCCATCCCAAAACTAAAGATTTCACAGCAGAGCCAGCATGGGAACTCAACAGACTTGGCTCCAGCAAGCCCCTTAATGAACACTGGCTTAATGGCCAGGTTTGTCGCGATTCCGAGCACTAGAAAGGATCATGACAGCTTTGACTTTCCCTGCTGGTTGTTGCCCAGAATTGTCACCTTCTTTCGACTGCATCCATTTTTCCTGCGTGTATTGGGTTTTGCTCCTTGTCCTCCATCTATTGGCAATGGGTGGAATTCTTCAAAAAAGCTGGAATATACTTGGAAATCCTTCTGGAACTGCGGAAAATGTTCCATACCCCACCCTTCTCTCTGATTTTAAGCTCACAGACTGACAACCCACCTCTCAGCATTTCTCAGCATTTCATGGGAACCAAGACATCCAAATGGACAGAGGACATCGCTCCATGCTTCCGATTGTCCCATCCACTCAGACAACAGGCCAGGAAAAAAACCATTCCAGAGTAAAACGTAGTTGAGATGTTTGAACCCAACAATAGGAGCAGCAGAGCCTTCCACCGACCGTCGGAGACCTTTGGGGTGAGCGTGTGACGGTTACTGCCCAGGCTGGGACTCCAGGATGTGGTTGTGGTCTGGATCTCAGCCTTGGCCCCCAAGCAGAAGGGCTATCGCTTCCTTCCCCACCCAGCCCAAGGGCTAGAAGCTCAGGACGGGTCAGGGGATGCCTGTTCACTCTTGGAATTCCATACGGATTACCTAGCAAACCAGCAATTAGTCCTGCTTCTGGGTTTTCCAGTCAAGGGCTTGGACTGGCTGACCCAGCCTCTTGTTTCTTTCAGCATGGACATTGTGAAACTCTGACTTTCCTGTTTTCTCTCTCCTTTAAAAAACAAAATTCTTAAAAGAACCTTAAGGGTTCTTTTGCTGGCTGGCCTTGCACATCAACAGTTCCTTTCAGTTTTCTCACTTCCTATCACTGGATAAATATAATAATATCTATTAATCAATTAATTATTTCCATTTCAGGTCTTGCAGCTTGTGAGAAGAGTAGCTCTGGACACGGAGACATTCCAACAGGATTACAGTGAAGTGGTGAGGATCGTTAGAATCACACCCAGAAGAGAAAACCAGTCTGTCTTGGAGCATCCCAGTTAAATGGCCAAGGAAAACCTCTGCCCATTTGAGAGGCTCAAACGTGTTAACATTAGACAGTCTCATCACAACTCGATCAGTAATTATCACATTTTCCTGTTCTTTGACAAACTGTGTCACCAAAAAAAAAAAAAATTCTGCTTGCCTAAAAAAGTAATAAATCTGCAGCAGAGCCAAGCCCACTGCAGGATAACCTCCCAGCCCCCCACCCGCTCCTGGCTGGGTTTAGATCTTTGCTCCTTACAGCAAAGTGTCCATCTCCCAACACAAAATAAACATCAGGTCCGTTTTGCTGGCAGGACAAAAAATAAAACCTATCTCTCCACGTAGCAGGGAGGTTCTACCTGAGGAATACCACCAGGAATCATTCTGTGATTCTCTCAATATCTCCACGCTGCCCTCAGAGCAGTTTTTCTGCGAGGGCTCTCCCTGGATGGACTCAGTCTGAACAGGAGATGGAAGCCGTCAGCTCTTCTTGATCCTTTCTGTTCCTTTAGGATTCATTTAATATGTTGAGGAAAAGGCACAAGCAGCTTTGACAGCTTCTTTACGGCATTTTCCAGAAGCCTGAAATGGGATTCAAGTGACAAACCTCTAAATTCCTGTAAAGTTCCTCTGGATGCCATGGCAAATTAGGAATTTGCCATCCAAACCACACATATTGAACTGGCCCTGAGCCCGCTGCGTTGACATCCTGATGTGTTTTCCTTTCCCTCCGCTTCATTCCCTTCGGCCAACTCCAATTGCTACACATCCCTGAATCACGGCTTCCTAGTCATCGAGGTTGACCCACTAATAACAGCATCATTTGCATTGTAGGCAGCCTGTTTGGCTAGACACGGAGCAAAAATCTCGAAAATGACAGACCTTGCCTCGCCGAGTCATCGGTAGGATGAGCCGTGTCTGTTCCTTCCTACACAAAGGAGTGGGAGGTTCTTGGATTCACTTTTTTTATTTGCTCAGTGGTTGTCTGACCGTACTCTGAGCAGTCCCTTGATTAACTAGGATCCACACCATGCCAAAAGACCACCCTTCACAACTCGCCGTCAGAAACGTCAAGGAAGCAATGGGCCAGGAGCGCTGGAGCATCCTCTCGCTGCCCAGCTCACTGGGTGCCATCTCCAGGTCACTGAGGACCCCCAGGTCTGCTTTGTCCACTTGTGATTCATCAGGGAAATAGCATTGATTAGATGTTATTATCTCTTTTCCCAGATTGAACTAGCATTTAAACATGCAGAGTTATTACTGGGTTTTCATATATACTCACAAATCAACAAGACGACAAAAAAGAGTTTTCTCCATAAAATCCAAATGGATGCTGACAGGCATTGATGTCAAAGCTACCAGGTTGTTAACATTTTCTTCCATTTTTTTTAATTTAAAAAAAAATTTAGATAGCTCCAAAGATGCTCAATGCAATTTTTTTTAAGCAAAATTGCCCTTTGAACATTTACATAAATAAAAAGCTTTTGGGACTACTGACAAGAGTTTCCCTCCTACCCATACACAAGAAGTCAAGTCAATTAGCAGAAAAGATACAACTCCCATGCTCTGACATCTGCTGGGGAAAATGCTTAAATATTTACTGTCCATAGTCGTCAGCTAAAAGCTTTTTGGAACGAGGCACAAGGGGAGAGGATAGAAACCCCCGAACGTGGATTCTCTGGACACGCACCCCGGCCAAACCTTGAGCGGCGGGTTGGCCATCGCTGCAAGAGGGGAAAGCTTGGTCTGTTTTGTGCAAGAGGTCTGATTTCTGGCCTGAACGATTCCAAATGAAGCCTTATATCCCCTCTTCAGCTGAGAACATTTCTAGATCAGCCTGCTCCAGACCCCCAAACACCTTCTTGCCTCTGCAGAAGCCATCTATGTCTCCAAAATCACTTTCCTAGACTGGGTAAAATAACCCCAAGTCTTGCAGCCGATGGCTTCGCGCTGCCTCCGTACCTGAACCCAAGGGGATATGCTTCTTGCTGGCAGACTGTGGAGACTTGCTGAACCAGAGCCAAGAAAATAGATGAGGCAAGGGGTGTTAAAAGCTACCGTCTCGCCTCTTCGACACATTACACGCACGAGTGCCTTCAGCACCCAGGGCCCGGAGCCCAGACAATTTGCTGAAAGTCTAATGCATTTCAGATAAGGCCCTTTGACTATTACCTGGATTGACAGCCAGAGAATGGGAGGAAAAATCCCGGCTCCAGCCCACGCAGCCGAGCAGAAAGCATCCCGGTTCACAGGCTAACCTAGGTCAAGTGATTCGGCGCCTGCGGTGTATTAAAGCTATTTACAGGAGAAGGGAGGGAGGGATTTGCAGAATTTGAAGGGAACGCACTCTCCCAGTGAAAATTGTTTTTATTATTTTAATTCATGATATGTCCTGGCTCCATGCCCACGGTCAGGGTTGGAAAGGCGCTGTCTTTAATAGAGACAACGGCAAAAAGAACAATATTTCTAAAAACAAACCTCTCCATTTCACAACTACCCTCTTCACAACTCTGCTGTGCTTTCATTCTATGGACCATCACCAGAAATCTGCTCCTTCAGCCTGGAAGTGGAAAGAATCAACTCAGTAAGTTCCCAAGAGCCATGTGCACAGGGATACAGACCCTCAGACATATCTGAACATACCAGGACAGGGATGTGAAAGGACTGCCACGTTCAGAGCCCACGTCAGGGAGACGAACGCGTCCCTCATCCAGAAAGCCATGGGTGCAGACGCTTCAGTAAATCTCCCCCAGCCAAAGCCAAACTGGGAACCCCACAAAGACAAATGCTCTTGTGAGGTTCCAGCCATCTCCTGTCCATCCTCCTGGTTGGAGCTGAGCACAGACACCTCGGCAGGACAACGGGCACCATCTTCTCTAGAACATCTTGGCTCTTTCCCCTCTGCTTCTATTCTTGCTTTTTTACTTTTCCTTTCTTTTCCTTTCTCCTTTTTTTTTTTTTTTCTTCCCGGGTTGTTTGTTGGGAAATCTAATATTCTGTGACCGACTCGCCCCCCACCCCACCTCCCTCTGCTCTTTGATCTGAAGATCAAAGTGAGCAAAGAGCACAAGCTGGTGACGGTAAGAAAACCAACACGCACGTGGAGAAAAAGAAAACACCTACTAACAAAGAGGGATTGCAACAGCTATTCCTCCGCTTGGGATGGCCCTCACATGATGCTCTATCATAAAAGTCTGACAAATGTCCCTGGCTGACCAACGCACGGTGTTGGGAGTAATTTGGGAAGCCCCCATTGTGGACTACCATCCAAAAATGTATGTTTTTCTTATGATTAGTTCAACAGATTTTCCTGCCAGGCTCCAGTTCCATCCCTTCTCTCCACTGCTGCAGCATCAAAGCACATCCCAGGGTTATGGGATCAGCTGCTCCTCGTCGCAGAGGAAACCCAGGTCCCACAGCCCCCATTCTGCACTGGTGGACTGCGTCAGTGCTGCCTAGATAGCAGGAGTGCCGTGGGATAAACCACCAAGAGCAATGGGGTTGTTTTGTTTTCTCATGGCCTCACGTGTATTAGACTGGGAACCTAATTTCCCAGTACCCCACAGACACCCATGGCCCACCACCACGGCTGTCTGGTTCAAGGGTGAGCGCAGCCTGTACCAGCGGCGACGGGCATCCCAGCCCTTGACGTCCTTCTCCACAGCCCGTATAGGTGCAGAGCAACGCACACCATTTTGCTGCCCAGGTTCAGTTTCTATGATGAAAAGGATGGTTTTGGTCTGCCTGGAAAATATCCCAGTTTTTGGGTTTCTTTTTTTTTTTTTTTTTTTTTTTGGGCAGACATAGAATTTGAAAAAAAAAAAAAAAAAAAAAAGGGCAAAATACATGGGAGGGGGGAGTGGACACTGCCTGCTGCAAAACAAGGGCTAACCCCACCGTCCCCATGGGTTGTTAACTCGCTGCGGCTGTCAGCACTGATCCTAATCAGTTGGTCACTCATCGCAGGAAAGCGAACGCTCAGGCCACGGTGCGTCCCACGGAATCAACAGGCTAATTATCGTACCCAGGCTCACCAGAATCAGCCTGCTGTTAAACACCCAGCAGCCTCACAAAGCTCAAACCTTGTCCCCCCAGCAATGCCCAAGGAGCCCTGGAGCAATACCCCCGAGGTTTCTCTGGGGTACTTCTGTGTTGCTTTTGTGTTTCAGCAACGAGGAATAACCCATCATGGCACCGCAGCAACGCCGACATCTCTGCACAGAGCAGACACGGTGTCATAACACTTCATCCCAAACTCTCTCCCGTACCACTTCCCCCGTCCAGACTTGGGGAGGGGGGGGTTTCTCTCTTCCCAGAAAACAGGAGCACAGCCCTTCTCCTATGGGTAAATTCATTAATTTCCCAGCCACATCATTTGCCGAACGTGAAAGCCCGTCTCTCCCGCAGCAGCCCTCCTCGGCGCTGCCTGTCCCGCGGCTGGCGGGGGG
>NW_010135635.1:14594-15051 GCF_000699245.1 Pterocles gutturalis
CCTCGTCAGCGTCCCCTTTACCCATCACAGCACCGCCAACCCTGGCGCCCGGGCAACTGGGGGAGGATGCTTAACGAGCTCCAATTTGTCTGGCTGCACGGGAGGAGAAGCCAGGGACGTGTTGCAGGATGTGTCCTGAAAAAAAAAAAAAGAACTGAGCAGTGGAGGCAAAAGCGGTGGGACCCGAGGAGAAAGGCACAGAAGCTAAAGCAACAAAAATCCTCTTTTTCCCTCCAGGCATCGCACGGGTTAAACACAGGCCCTTCTGTCTCCTCTCTCTGAACTCCTTAATCATTTTTTTTGCAACTCCTGGCTCCATAAACAGCCTTCTGCCTAGTGTGGCTAAATGCATTCTTATCTAGCGCTCGCTAATTAAGACATTTAGAGTGAGGTGCTTTCATTCTGCTTCTTATCCACAGCGTGAAACTCCATGTAGCCGTTATGTGCACGTTGGGGA
>NW_010135635.1:15089-28068 GCF_000699245.1 Pterocles gutturalis
ACAATCCCCCTGTCCCCCTGGAAACCCTGCGGCTCGAGCCCCGCCATCCGCGCGCCCTTCTGCCAAGCGACGTCCTGCTTTTTTCATATCAGTGACTAATTCTCCGCGCCGCTTCGCGTCACATGAAAAGGTTTCACTCGGGGCTGTGTCTGGTTAAAACAAAACAAAGCGCAGCAAAAAAAAAAAAAAAATTGCTTCTAGCTAAAAGAAACATTCCTGCACTATTATATCACCATTCCTTTCCATCACACCTCACCTGATTATTCCAAGGCACTGAATGCGAGCGCGTTTACCTGTAAGGAGGAGATGGATGATCTCCATTTCCCATGAGTTCATAGACACCCACGGCAGGGAAGCAGGATGGAATTTCCACTGTAACTGGGATGGGAAGGATGAGTTCGGGTGGAAGTGCAGCAGCTTTCCCTTGACACGCTGGCCCATCGCTCCGAATCGCCACAGGAGAGTGGTCACTTCACCCAGCTTCGTGTGGCTTCAGGCAGGACAGCACCACATCTCCCAGGGGAAATTCCATCGTCGGGGGGTTCGGGCAGGGTTTGGGTAGCGAGCGGGAGGTAACAGCAGCAAATACAGTGCCTCTGCTGGAAATCAACCTGGAGTCGGTTCTGTTCCAGAGCAGCTACAAAGGTGAGATAATCCAGGAGATCTGGGGATGGAGGAGCAAAGCAAACTGGGCTGAGGATGGAAGAAGAAGCCTTACACAAGGTATCTTTTGCTCTCTTGCTTAAACTACCTTCTCACTACTTTATTTGCAAAGACACCTTAGAGGACTCTCCTTTCACATCAAGGGCTGTCAGCTACCGTCACCTTGAATCAATTGAAACCATCGCCTGTCAGCGTGCATTAGCTCAGAGAGGTTGGAGTCAGGTCGGCGATCCACCTGTTAAATTACCAGAAGGCTGTTGTTTAATCGTATCTTCCAGCAAGGAATTTTTTGCAATCTTTCCATGGGAGCTTGCTATCAAAGGGGAGCCTGGAAGTGCCTGAGAAATGGAGGATCCTTGTCCCATCACGAAAGCAATCTAATCTGAAACATTAACAACTAAAGGCTGGGTAGGAACACACTCCTTTTCTTGGGAATCTGATCGAAACTCCTTTTTCACCTTGAAAATTCTGGGGAGCCTTGGGGCACTCAGGGATTTGATCCTAGCTTACTGTAAATCCTCACGGATTCAAATGCTTCCAACATCAGAAAACATCCACAGAGGCAGGCTGGCTTTAGCTGAACCGAGTCCCTTCCACTCCTTCCCACCTCAGTGGGACAAATCTGACATCACAGCAGGATGAACAGGAAGGTACTTAGAGTCTTACTACAAATCCCTGAGAGCATTGGGATCTTCCTGGCCTGCCTTGGACCATGGTTGATGCTCCAAACTGCTCTTACTCCAACATGCTTCTTTTTTCTGCATCCAAATATGTCAGTGAGCCCAAGGCCACTTCATTTCTGCTTACTATTTAAAATGAGCATCTGAACAGCTTTTGGGATGGAGAACTAGCAGAGACCAGGGTACAAACCAGCACAGTAACTGGCACACGACAGTATCAGTCTCTGCAACCCAACAGCTGAGGTTCAGGCAGGAATTTCCCCCTCCAGCTGACCACCACTGCCAATGATACAGCTGATCTTGCAACTACAGAAGACCCCAGTCACATACCCTGGGACACCGTTGCCTCATTTAATCCCCTACCAAGCTCTGCACGAGGTTCTGTTGGATACCACCACAGCACGTCCCCAGTGATCTCAGTAAGGTCTCCCAAAGAGAGGGGCTTGCTTCTCCCCAAAGGGCCAGATCCGCATCCCAGACTCCTCTGAGCACTTTTTACTTGTGCAAGGAAGAGTTGGCAAGAGCAACTCCTAATGAGCAATAAAGTTTTACCACTCACGTGCATTGATGGTGAGGCAGCGTGCTGGTTTGGGCACGGGGAACGGAGGCACAAGCAGCCAGCCTACCTGCAAAATCCATCTGTGGCTGTGGCTGGGGGCACAGTGTCAGGAGACAGGCTCCATGATGGCAGGGAGGCAGTGACACGGAGCGTTGCACAAGACACACGAGCTGTGCGGTTACAGAGCTCAGCCCAGTGTTTGCGTTGAGCCGATGTGCCTCAGGTCGTCTTGGGAAGCACCTGCTGTGGAGGTGCCAGACAGAGATGATATCAAATGAAACTTTGGCACCAAAATTGACATACTTCTGCAAAGCCAATTTACATTCCTTGCTCTGGGCTTCTGGAGCCAAAAAAAATAATTTTTTTTTTTTTTTAAGAACTACTTTGGATCCAAACTTGACTCCGTGGCTCCAGTTTGCCTAGCATAGTTTCCCTGGTATATTGCTAAAATGAGGTTCTGGCTCACAGTGCTGTGTCCTAGAAGAGTCCCCAGTGGGTATTGCAAAGTCTGTCATAAAAGCAAACTGGGAACAAGACAGCAATTATGAGATTGTGATGAAAAATGGTCTATTTGTTGCATTGCCCAACCCTGTTCCCATCTTTGTCCTCAAGGGCTTCTTTGCAGACACTGTGATTTGCTTTTTTTTCCCTTAACGATGTTGGTTTGGAAAAGACACTCCTTTTTTTCCATCCTCCTGACACACACTCCATGTGATCCCTGCTTCCCTCCCTCCTGCATTGCACACTCTTCCCTGCAGCAGCTGGGATTCTCAGCAAGGAAAACCAGCAGATTCAAGCCCTAGAGATCCCACCCCAGAGATGAAGCATCAAACAAAAGCATAGCGGGTACAGCCGGGCTTTTGTCGTGATATTTCAGCCTCACAGTCTCTGACAAGTATGTGGCTTAAGCATCCAAAATCCATTCCTGTCTTACACCAACAGCTTGGTGCCCCACCAGCCCCATTCCCCATGTAAAGCATGAATTAATAACCCAGCATTGGGTTGTTTTCATGCAACAATACTGATGTAATAATATAAAATAACATATAATATTATTGATGTATATTGTAATGCAAAGTTATTCCTTTGCCCACTTGTTCTGTCTTTTGCCCACTTGTTTCACCAAGGCACCATCTTAATGTAACTCCATATTAACATGAGTTATTTTAACAATAAATATATTTCTTGTTGTTCAGGCTTCTCGTTCAGACCTGGCAAACACTTACGCACGTGTTCAGCAAGTCACGACCAGCTTCCCCAAGTGCAGGAGGAGGACTTTGGTTTCCCAGTTTTGTCTGTTCACTCTGCAGCCTCCTGGAGCATTCCTCCGTGCTAGCAGACATCACCAGGAGCACACGGGTTCTGTGCCGACAGCTTCTTTCTGCTTCTCAGCTCACATTCTGCCAAAACAGTCATTCTTAGTTCCTCTCAAACCTACCCACTTGTGCCCCATATGTTCTTGCCGACCCCTTTCTGCCTCCGTGGTCCTTCTGCCCATCTTTGCTGCCTCTCCCCCATTCCCACCTCCATCCTTCTGGATCCGAGCTGGGTGGCCACGGCTCAGCCCCAGCACATCTTACGCAGACCCTGTGATCTGATGGCTCCACGATTTTCTAAAGGAGCTTTGTAGCTTCTGACATTTCTGCTGAATGAAGAGCAGGTCCTACTCCTACAGCCACAGAGAAGTTTCAGACAGCCCACAGCATCGTCATATTAACCTGTTACACTCTTTGAGATAACTAAAAGCTTTTAAAAAGGTGCCTAAGAAATCAGACTTCTGGTTTTATTGGAGCCCATGAAAGCCCAAGACAGCCAGAATTATATTAACCTGAATTTTTCAAACACCCCCCCCCTTGGCCTCTGCCGGTTCTACCCAAAGCAAATATGCTCAGACTACAAGGCTGGGCTGAAACGAAGGTAATACTCGTTAGAGTATAAAGGCTTCACCCTTTCGAGCAAGGCAACAGAAAAATACCCCTGAACTGACTATTTAAAGAACCATGTTTTATGGAGCCCTTATTGATTCTCTGCAGAGGTGCTGATTTGGCAAATATTTCTCCGGGTGCGTAATCGAAGCCCCCGAGGAGTGCCAGGCGGCTGAGTGTTTGCAGGAACGGAGCCTTTTGTGCCAGCTGGATCCTGGAACAGAAATCTGCAAGGCTGTCAGTGAGCAGGCAGTCCTCTTCTCATTGACTATTGTTCCATCTCAGTTAGGGGTTTGTGTTAGGCAGCTTCCATGGGCAAGGAAAAACCAGCAGGCAGTAGATTCAGAAGGTTTCCCAGCCTTCTCCCAGTTGGGTGGAAACATCACTTGGGGCAGAGTTTTATTTTCACCGTTTCTCTTGTAATTTTGTTTTCTGGGCAGGAATGTTTCAAGTCTTGGTTGCTAATGAGGGTTTATGGTTAAAACTCATCTTGTTAACTCTCCTCGCTATAAAACCCATCTAGCTTATCTGCGCACGGGTGGGTTTTTCTCCAGACAGCCCAAGGCAGCCCTGCATCACCCACCAGAGGCACCAGCCCTGCTCCAGCCCTTCTGGACACGCATCCCTTAGTTCCTCCTGCTGCCGTGAGTTCTGTCCCTCTTGGGCAATTCCCCCCGCAGATGTAAGCCTGGTCAAGGCATCCAAAAGAAGGGCAACGTTGAGGTTGAAGAACAATGTCAGGCTTTGTGGGACCTTCCAAAATGCGTCCTTTCCACCAAAACATGTCCTTTCCCAGTAGGACTCCAGGCAGCGGGCGATGCCATGCAACAGCGACACTGGGGAAGCGGCAGCTGGGGACAGGGGTGGGAAATCAAGTGAGGAAATGAAGCGCCCGTTATTCAACTGGCTCTCGGGTTTTACTGCACCTTCCTTGATCGTTGAACTTGCTAGGATGAGTTTTAGTGAGGTTGGTGGAGACTGACAGTTCTTCTCCCGCATTGATAAGGACAAAAAAAGGCTTGAAACAAGATATTGTACCTCCCCCGAAAGGTCAGGCCACGGACACTGAGCTCTGGGGCTGCAATAAGGAGTCAGGGAGGTTGAAAAGCGCGTCATGGCTTCCACCGAGGCTCACACCGGGAGGGACGGACACAACCGCTGCGTTTTGCCGTGTGAGCCAAAGGAGAACCAGTGACCCACCAGCAGGACAAAGCCCGTGACACAGACTCAATGGAAGCAGCGTGGGCACCGTGCCACGTGTTGCTGTCCCATTAGTGTCGTTACATGGTCACCATCCCTGGGCAAGGCTGCCGGCAGCACCGGGACATGGGAAGCAGGAATCTGGCTCCTGGAAAGAGGAATTTTTTCCATTCCCCCACACTTTTTTTTTTTGGTCCTGTTACAACTACACCGTCTTTAGCGAATGCTCCCGCTGAGTTTTCAGAGTCAAAACAGCACATTCCTGCCGACCCCAAATTCCTGCGCGATTCTGCCGGGCACGGGAGGAGAGGGGGAAGCGGGAGCGATGCTGGAGGCTGGCTGGGCCAGCTGGAAGGGGGAAGCTGGTCTCAGTGGTCCAATGGAGACAGCACTGGTTTGGAACTGCCCCTCCCGGAGATGAGCACAGCGGTTCCAAACCCTCCGGGCTGGAAACACAATCCTCAGCCCAGCTTCTGCCGCGTACAGCGTGTTGTGGCTGCGTCTCCTTGTACAGCAGCGGATCCCCAGGGCAGGAGCAGCCTTCTCCATGAGCAGCCAGCGTGCCGTTTGACCTGCTGCTGGTGGGTGGTGGGCAGGGGGAGGACTGACTTTGGACAGCACCTTGTTTTCCCGTGGCAGGAGTTCATCAGGCTTCCAACAGCAATTCTTAACTGCTGGTGTTTGTACTCCAGGCAGTGAAAGCTATCGTTAAAACACAGACATTTAGAGAGTTTTAACATCATTGATGATGGTTTGGGTAACGAGGCGTGGGGACGCACAGGAGGAGGATGGGGTTCCAGGAGAGGATCCATGGGGACACGTACACCTGCATCTGACCCTTCTGTTCCCTCCAACACCCCCGTGCAGGCTGCCGTCCCCAGCAGCAGACAGCAGCTCCCACACACCCGCTGAGCCTGGAGAGAGCTTTCTGCTTCCTTCCCTTCTCCCTCCAGCTGGTGCAGGGCAGCTTTCCCTGGCACAGCTGCAAACAGTCTTCCTCTCCCCTTCATCCACCTCCTGCCTCCCCCGTTATCAGATCCTGTTCTTTGTGAGTTTTAAGCTAATGGCTTCCCCGGTACAGCCCAGAAGGGTGTTATCAGCGGAGATCCCTATCGCTCTCTAATATACCCTACGGCTCCAGCTCCCATTTGTTCAAACCGAGGGGAAAGCCAGAAGAATGTAACCCATTGAGCCAGCGAGGCACGGGGCAAGGGCTGGAGATCCAGCGCTGAGATGTCTAGCACCGCTGTCTGACGCTCTCCCTCTACATTTTTCTTTAAAGGAAAGAGCACACATGTGAGTACAGAGCAATTCCACAAATACCAGACCCGCAGCAGCCAGACCCACCCCAGTTTGCTCCTTTGCCCGTTGCTCTTGGCTGCCCAGCTGCTGCCAACAGCTTCATGGACACGATCTTGTCTGAAAAGGGGACATTTGTCCTGGTCCAGAGGGACACTCTGTACGGCCCCTGTTCGCTGGTGGGGGGAAGGAGCCCATCAGAACCCAGGGGACAGGGCACAGGCTCACCAGATCATCACTGTGACGGGCGGGTGACAAGATGCGTGGGGACACGGAGGCACTCGCTGACTGACACACGAACGTTACTGCAGGATGAATCGCCTCCGGATAAGTAACCCGAGACATTTTATTATTACAAAATGGGATTTTTATGTGCAGAATTTGGATGTCACACATACTTTAGTTTCTTTTTTCTGACCATGACAGATATGCAGTTAATTGATAAAAAAAGAAATGACTTTTAATGCAGCAGAGAATATTAACCCCCTCCTTGCCCCAGGCAAGCTCTGACAAACTGAAGTGGAAAATAAACTCTTCTCCTATCACTTAGCAGGTCTGCAGTGGGAGGAAATCAGGAGTGCTGCACACCCCTCGGATGGCATGAGTCAGCCACCGCAGCATTTCTGAAATAGTCCGTCATTAATCACGGCAACACACGAGAGTGAGAACGAGATCAAAGTGGCAGAAGTCTGAAATTCCAGTTTCAGATTCCCTGCAGTTAAAGGTAATGACGAGGTTAGGAACCAGCAACAAGCGATCACCAAGGGTTTGGACCTGGCTGGGCACCCATCCCTGGAGGAACCAGGGCTCCTGCACGGCCCCCATTGGGCTGGTCCAGCCCAGGTGAAGATCTGGTCACATGGATTTATCCAAACCACGGAAAACATTCCAGCAGGGCTGGAACCTTCAAAGGATGATATTTCCAGTAGCTGCTGCCTGTGGTTGAAACTGGAAATATCATCTTCAGAGGTCAGCATTTCCTCACCTCCAGCTGCAGAACACCTCAAAGGCAGCAGCATCATGGGGGGTGATACCCAGAAAGGTTTCAGAGAAGACTCTGCCCCCGCTCCCAGGGAAATTTCCATTTGATTTTCATCAGAAGGTTGCTGAGAAAGAGCGAGCAAAGTTGCTCACACCTGTACAGCGCCAGCCCTCCTCCCAAAGACGATGTCCTTGCTGGGCAGCAGGGACACCAGGCGATACCCAAGGTCAACTTCAGAGCGCTCTAGGACTCAAGCACCCCTTAACCCCGTGTGAGCCCCCTTTGGCTGCTGTAACCCCCCAAAACCTGTGTCCTGAAGAGCCAGTGGCTGAACTGGGAAAAACCCAGAAAGGATGAGGGATCCTGCCCAAGGTCAACAAAGAGGTCAATGGGAGTGATAGAAACAGAACCCAGGTTTTCCATTTTCTTGCTCTGAGACATATTTGCTCCCACAGACAAGTCCATGTCCCCCAGGACACAACAGCGTCATCTCAAACCAGGCTTCAGCCCTCACGGCAACACCACCGCTACCCGCCTGAGCTGCCCTGGTCCTCGCTGTCCAGCCTCTTGTGAAAACATCCCCAGAATCTCTATCACTTCATAAAACTTTAAAACCCGAGACCTGGTTGGAGATGTTTATACCGCTTGAGATCATTTCCCCCCAGACTGAGTGTCACTCCTGGTTTATAGATTACTGGCAACTCCCAGCACCCTTTGCTGGGAAAAAGAGGGTTTGAGAATTACAACAGCCCTGGAGAACTTTGCTTTAAACAAAAACAAAACCAAACAAATCCCAACTTCATCAGCCTGTAAACACACACACAGAGCAAACACTCGGCACCCGTCCAAGGGGGCACCTGAGAGCGCTTTCGGGACGGTTTTCAGTCGCTCTAAATCAGCTCGGCTTTTTTTTTTCCTTGCAACTAGAGCTACACTGAGGAGTATTCTCCCATCTACTGAAACTCAGTTTCCTGTCCATGCAAGCATCCCAGATAATTAGTTTTGCAGCTACTCCTGCCAAGAACTCTGTGCCCAGCTTTAACCCCAGCCCGTGCCCAGGGAACCAGCCCGCCCTTGGCTACTCGCAGGAGCCACGGGGTAGTAACCCAGCGGGGGGATGCTCCCAGTCTTTGCAGTATGATAGATCCCATACGTTTTGCCTAAAGAAAAGGACTAGGAGAGGTTGTCAGGCATTTCTAAATAACCCGTGAGCACCCAAGTGACAACAGGCACACCCCGCAGGCAGCCGGGCTCCTTTCCCACCCCAAGCACTGAGCCCTTGGTTTGTGCCCCAGCGCTGCTCCAGGTCCCCGTGCCAGCCCGTCCTTCACACCTCTCCTCCCAGCTCCTGCAGGAAAACAAACTCTGAAAAAAGCAGACGGTGAGGAGGAGCAAGGCAACAAACTCTCCTCCAATCTCCTGCCAGAGCTCCAAGTGCCACCCTGTCCCCATCCAGGGCCACTCTCACTGCTGAGCATCCCTCCCAGGGAGCTGGGAACGCCGTGGCTGTTCTTCCAGAGCTCTGCAAGCCAGGCACAGCTAGAGGGAGAGCAAACAGCAGGGAGGAAAGGAAACAAACACCCAAAGCGGCCAGAGGACAAACACGCAAACAGGGCTTGTGCCAAAGGCAAACACAACGCTTCCTCTGCCAAAAGAAACAAGCTGCAGAAATAAACCAAAGCACAAGGTTGAGCTAACAAAGCAGCAAGTGCCTCAACTGAGATTTAAGATCCTGACTTTAAAATCCACAAAACCTGTAGGAAGATGTTACGGAAACACCAAACGCTGTTCTCCATGTGATGCCGGGTTTCTCTCTCGTTTTTCATCAGAAAATATCAAGTATTTCCCAAGAGTCCCAATGGTACAGAAAACATCTCCAAGCACGCTGGCACTGGGTGTGGGGACACCCAAGCTGTCCTGAAAGCCAGCAGCAGGAGGGGACATCCTGCAGCCAGCCACACAGAAGCACCCTGATAACTACAGCACAGAGCCGCGTGCTCCCGTTCGATGCTGCACAGTCTCCAAGCTGATTTTTCCTCCTTACCTCCAGAGCCTGCTCTGAGGGCTCTCTCCATCACAGGAATGATGATGACAAAGTACCTGGTATCAATTTTTAAATATCACATAGTATTAAAGCCTATATAGGGATAATTTTACTCTGCTTTTTTACTCCAGTCACCAGTGCAGATGGTTTTCAAATTACCATTTCGCTGAAGACCAAGCATTTAACTACCATTCTAGTGCTCACTTCTATTCGCAGGGTGTTTGTCTCAGCCCCAGCCCAGCCAGGAGGCTCGTGTCCATATTAGTCATGAGTTTTGTGCCCTTGCACCTCGACACTGGAGGTCCAGTCTCAGCTTCTTGGCTGTTTCAGCCCATTCTGCCCCATCTTACTGCTGGACGGACAACCTCCTGCTCGCACTGATCGCTGGCTGAAGCCCCAGGGTACAAGAGAACTGCAGCGTGGTTGCATTCAGAGCTAAAAGACTCTTAAAAATAATAATTTTTAAAAAGTCTTTTGGCTAAAAGAGCTTGGCGGTGCATAGGAGAGCTCCCTAAGGCACAAGCCTCTATCCTGAGCATAAAAAGAGCTGATCAACCCCCCCCAAGCTCTCCAGCGCTGACAGTGAACTCGGGACAAATGAAGAGACACGCTGTCCGTTTCTTCTGCTCGTCTGGCTTCTTTCCCCAGCGCTGTCCAAGTCTGACACAAGCTGTCTCTGCTGGCTGGAGCAGAAAGGCAACGCGGCTTCCAGACAGACACCAGAGAGTTTACTCTGACAGCGTCCACAGGCAATCACTCCTGCCCAGGGATTTAAGCCCACGATGTTGAGGCTGTGTGTTCTCAGGATTGCCCAACCACAGGCTTAGACAGCTCCTAGCACACGGGGGAAACGCTCGTCAGGACAGTGCTCCCTGGATAAACAAGGGAGAACAGGTCTAAAGGCGGAACAATTCATCTCCTGCTAAGATCATGAGAGCAAAACCCAGCAAAGAAAGGAGAAAAAAAAAAAGTCACAAATCCCAAAACAAAGTCAGACAAATATTTTTAGTTCTACAACAAAATAAATATTTTAACTCTGATTTACCAAGAACAGCGAGGTTTGGTTTAAAAAAAAAAACACAACCCTATAGATATAACAACATATGCTGAATGTCACAACACTTTATGTTACTGTAAGTCATGCATGAAACAGCCCGATTTATTACAAATATTCACACAGTACAAAGTACAGTATAGAAATAGATGCTGGGATACCGGCCACTTGCCCTGGCTACACTCACTCCATCAAAACCCAGTGTAAACAGCCAATCTTTATTGATGGGGTTTAGCGATCCTCATGTGTGCTACCCGCTTTCTAAAGCCCCAGAAATGACCGCTGCTGCTGCTTGCTCTGCCTTTCAGTAGCTGGGGACCCCCTCTGCCCGTGGAGCACCCAGTTTATGCTTAAAAGTACATTCTCCCCAAAGTGTACTATAAAAAAAAAAATCCATAGGCATTCTGGTATGTGAAGCAAGAATATATAAATATTGAGAGCTGCTCTGTTTTAAACAGTGACACAGGTCCAGTTAGAACAACCGCGTTCCATTGACTAGAAGGTGGGATTTACCTGTGCTTCCTCGTGTACCAGCACTGCTTGGTTATTCCCTGTACCTTCTCCTCCCCCCTCCAATAGGTATCACTTCAATGTGTTCTTCACAAAAGGAAAAATACCATTTAGTCCTCCCTTAAAGATCTGTCTCAAGGTATTTATAATGGAGATGACAGAAACGGTTTCAGCCACGACAGATTTTTCCACAGCTCTTGAAACAACACTTCTTCACATACCACTGACCTCAGCAGCAGTGTTACTGGGGCTTGTGGAAACATCATCTATTGATCAGCCCAAACAACAGACCCAGCAACGGATGACACTTTTTTCACGCCTTCTGCTGTCCATAGCAGTCTTTGTTTTCATTGCACGAGGATATTGTAGTTGATCAAAAATTGCAACACTCCACGAGGGGTATCTTCCATCCACCGCCAACACTCCAGAACAAGTATCTGGATTCCGGTTTGAGCCTTGCTACCATCGACTGATGACACTGTTATATACACCATTTCCTTAGCAAAGGTGAATCATAAAGGGGCCAGGTGTCTGTTGAAAGGGAAAGCTACTGAGGTGCATTACATGAGTGTGGTTTTTCTTAATCACCAGGGTGTTACCACACCTTGGGTAACACCTTAACCCCGCAAAATGTCAACACCCTTTCACTGTGTTAAAATGAGTTTATAGCCTGGAGCTATATGCAAAGCTGCTTTGGGGGCTCCATCTCACATGCTTACATTCGCAAACAGATTTGCAGAAATCCAGCAAACTGGACGGTCTTTTGGGTGGTCTTTGACAGCACTTTCAACGTCCAAGTGGAGCTCAAAGAGACTCCTCCTGACCCTGGCCACCTGATGGAGGTAAGCCTTGCTCCGTGTTTTCTTTCATGATTTCACTACAGTCCAACGAGCACCGAAGAGGTGACATACCTGATCTGAGGCTGCTGTCCTCACTATCTTTGCCAGGCTTTGGACAGTCTAATGCATTTGACGCATTTACAAACAATTATATGGCACCTGAGAGGACGCTGTTTATGCCATGCAGTCCAAAACTACTCGTATATCTTACTAAAACATAAGAACATCAGTAAAGGAGTTAATGCTAGAACTGGTGTCATTGGCCTTACCTTTTCCTAAAAACAGAACTGTACAGGCAGCGAGGTATTCAGCTTCATCAATAAGATCAAGGAAATACTTAGATATGAAGAACCACAATTAAAGAGTTCAGACTTTGGATTCCCACCTGTGAAGCAGGCACTGAGAATTCAACGTGCTTCTTGTCAAATATATCCAATTCTGAACATGAGAGGGCCTATACCATTTACAATTGTATGAAAAAAGCAGTTTTGCTGGCAAATCCTTGTCTCCTTCCTCCACAACATGTAGAATATAGTCCCTGGTTTACTTCCCTTCTCAATCCTTCATTGACAAACTCAAACACCCCACAATCAATCCCAAAAGACATGCTGATTACAAGTGCTGTTGTGAAATAAAGTTATATTATAACAAATTCCAAATCTCAGTGTATTGTTCAGTGAGCATCTGGTGAAGCACAAATTAAATATTACAGAGTCTGTTTCTGAATTATAAAAGTGTATTTTTTTATGATGAATGAACTGGTGTGGACCTTGAAAAGCAGTAGCCTCTGAAAGCAAGCTGAAGTATCTGTGAAAGCAAAGGCTCTTTGCTTGTTTAAAAAGATGCCAACAGTTACAGGAAGCAGTCTTCAAGAGTCAAAGTAAAGGTTTCTTCAGTCAAATGTACACTGCAAGGCTCTAATTCCTCTCCTTCCCTGCAGACGATGTTACGCGCCCATTAACATGCCCATGAAATCTGATCCGTTCTGAATGGTGATGGGAGCCCCGGCACTGTTGTCCACAAATATGGAGGTGTACTGGCCAGCCTGCAGGGAGAACGAGAGGGAAACAAAAATATCTGACACTTTATTCCACTGTAAAAGGAGGGAAAAATTCATTTTACTACCATGAACTAAGCACAGAAACCTCCGGCCCTTTTCTGTGTCTCCTGGGAACAGGATCTGACCAACCGTTTCTATTGTAGCACTTTCTTATTGTAAAAACT
>NW_010135635.1:28081-51426 GCF_000699245.1 Pterocles gutturalis
CTTTATTACTTAACTGGATCCCTACTGCACTAGCATCTTTTTGGGTGACTAGTCAAGTGGCCATCTGTGCTTCAGGTTCCCTTCTATGAACCGGGAAATACAGTTGCCATCTTGACAATACAAGGAGAGATTTGAGAAAGAAAAATATTTCCTGTCATTTCTTAGACAGGTTACTTGTGTGGCTTAAGATCAGAATGTGCAACACAAGTCTAGCTTTTGTTCCTGTTCCTGCCATAGATTCTCTCTATTCACCCCAGGTAAGGCATTTAACTTCATTAACCTTAGAAAGAAGGTTAATAACAACTTCCCCACCTCCTGATGAGCATTCAGCCTTGCCAATAAATAACTCCACATCCTGCCAAGCAAACTAACCCAGTGATTCCCAGCCTGCACGGGCTTACCTGCAGCTGCAGTAAGCCATGGACATAGACAGTGAAGATTTTGCTGTTGCTTTCCAGACCAGCGATGACTTCCAAAGACCTAAACAGCAGCAAAAGAAAAATAAACAGGTTAAAGACCTGGAGACAGGAACTGGGAGCTACCCTCTCTCACAGACGCTTTTCTCAAGGTCCTGTAGTCTCTATCCCCCAGCCTTGAACAGGTGCTAAACACACCCTTTAGATTTATCTGCATACCAGTTATCCCAGTTTGTTGACCACCACAATAGTTTATATTCGTTATTCTGCGAAGAGCTAGCTATATGCATTCTGCCAATAACAGGTCATTCCTTTTCAAGGCATGAAAGACCTATTTCACCTTAACAATATATGTAAAGAAGGAACATATTCTGCAGCTGCAAGCTGTTATAAGGGGACATTTCGATCAAGGATCACATACAGGCCAAAAAAAAAAAAAAAAGTTATTCAGTTAAAATTCAAGGGAGAGCTCCCGATCACCTCTCAAGCACTGTTCTTTTCTAAAATCATGTTCTACAACCATCATATTCCTTGCAGTAGCAAGATGTAGGACAGCTGCTCTCTGTGGCATCCTCTGTTTACGGAACTCTGCTCCTTTGTACAGGATTCAGGGTGGAAGGAGACACCCAAGACATCAATAATCAGGACAACCTACATAAGCTCAGTTCCACAACAATATAAAAGCGCACAGCTCCATGCCTGGCTGGTTCTTCTGAAGTCTGCCTGGCCAGTGGTAGCAGATGGAGTTGTTTTCCCAAGAAAGCCAACCCCTTTCCTCCCTTTTTTCCATCAAGAGGTAGTGATGAAACCTAGCAAGTGCAAACGTGCTGCTTCCAGCCCCCTTGCAAGGAAATAATATGCATAAAAGGTAGGGGCAATTTGGCCCAGAGAGAGCAAGCCACTTGGCACCACCTTGATTGAAGAGCTCAGTCTGTGTGTCATATCCTGCCAAAAGCCTAACTTGAGTGGGAACTTCCCACCATTAATCTCTTCTACTCCAACTGTCTCCTCGCTTCTGAGTTTCCATCTCCCTCAGCCGAAAGCCCTCAGGGCTCTTTCAGCTCCCTCAAATGAATGACTGCGTATGCCGACATCCCCAGGAAATTCCACAAGCACGGGTAGCTGCTCAGCCTGTGCCAGCAGCATGTCTGTCCAGACAGGTTCCCATCCCTCCACCCATCTTCCTGCCATGCCACAGACCAGTCACACTCTCACCCACCATATGAGAGAGATGTCTCTCACTCAGTGCCGGTCCTGCTTTCCTCCCACTGCTGTCCAGCTCAGTCAACTCAGGACAGCCTTGCAGGACAATCAATCATAAACTGTGACCCTGGACAACCGATGAAAACTCTGAGTCAGACATCAGAGAGCTTTATCTAAAGAATTAACATCTAGGTCTAAGAAACATCTGTCTAAGAAAAAAACGTTTTTACTGTTAGTGTTCTTTGGAGAACGTAGCTATAAATTCTTCAGATGGCAAGTTACTCTCTAAACGTCCCAATAAACCTGCCTGGGCTGTATGTGACAAGTCTCTGTTCATGGGGAATCCAAGGGCTGAGGGCATGAGTCCTGTTCTTGATGGAATTACTGATTTCATTAAGAAAATCATTGCTTTCATTTCAGCAAGTTCTTTGACTTGCCATCAGGTCAGTGGGTGCACAGCTCCCTCTTACCCTAGTTACTAATGGGTACTTGAAACACTGGCACATCTGAGAAAAAAAATTGCCAGGACAGCACTGCAGTAACTCACGTGTATCGGTGGCACAGAGATTCAATGCAGATCAACACTCGGACGTTATCTCTGGCTCGGAGTTGGACTTTACTCTTCAATTCACTGTGGTCTGGGGAAAGCAGTGGAAGAAATACAAACACTTTCACAACATAGCAGACAACCAGTTGCTGGTGTTTGGCTTCACAGAGACACCAGTAACCTTGAGACTTCTTAGGAAAGCACCCTTCTGATGTTGAATTCTAAAATACTTCACCACTGAATGATTAAAACCATTGAACGAATGCACTGGTGACAAAACAGAGTCAAAACTGCCTTGATGCAGTTCTACATCATCATGTTCATTTCTTCTAAAGTCTTTTTACGGAAGCCATAACTTCCACACACTAATATATTTGGTCCCTAAACCCATCCTGCATAAGGAGTGTTGATTTGTTTGGTTTGCACAGAGCAGCCTGCTGTGGCTGTCAGCCTGAGAAAGTACCCAGCTCTAAGGAGAGGGGTTTGGGTCCTGGAACCAAAGGGAGAGCTCACTGCAAAGCGCTGCCATCGCACATGCGAGTTCTCCAGGACTCCTTCCCGCGCCTCTCAAGCAGTATAGAAAAGGCTTCTGTGGACAAAACTCACCAATGTGGACGTTGGCTGAAAACTGGTAGATGCCAGACACAGGTGCTGTGAAACGTCCTGTTGCCAGATTTAATCCTGTTCCCCGGAGAAATGCTCCTTTGGCCAGAGGCTGTAAGACAAGAAGAGCAGATCGCCAACAAGTCCCCAGCACCCTCAACAATTACCTCTGCCCACGACAAAGAACAAGCTTACGTGCATGAGAGCAAAGCTGAAAAAAATTTGCAAGGCTACTGGCCTTATCTCCCCAGAACACACTTTCCAGATGGGCTCGCTCTCAGCATTTGATGCTCACAAAAGGCACAATGATCAGTATGAGACATGACGATGCCCTTTCTGCTCACTGCCCAACTCTAACTCATCTTGACTCGGACTGTGCTTACTGCAACCCTCTGCTCTGCTGGTCCCAGTGGCCTCTCGCCTCCACTGATGCTCTGATACACAAGATCTCCCATTTTCTGAGTCAAGAGGTCCCCACTACTCCCAAGGATTTCCCAGATGGGGCCAAGCAGTGCCCCCAGGTTTCTAAGCCTGAAACCCTATACGCTGTTTTTGTGACACAAGTACAGAGGAGACACTCCTATGGGCCTCCAGAGGTTTTCTACCCACTCCAGGTCTAAGTCAGACAGCTTTGATACTGTTAAAGAAAAACTGCTTGGATTCTTACAGATTCCATGTTTAGTTTCATTTTGTTCTAGCCTTGGATTCTACAGAATAGGCAAAAACCTAGAAAAATAGCATGCAGCTTCTCCTCATGGCAAGGAAGCAGTCCTAAGTCAAACTCACAGCAGATTATCTGACTCGGACTAAAATAAACTCTGCGAGAAATGTTTATTGTTTGTTTTGGCCTGCCTGATATGAATTTGGCTAGAGCTGGAGAGAAGCAGGAGTGTCTTCAACGGGCCAAGAAAGCACATTAGTCAGCCTCTGCTTCCACCGCAAGGGCATTCTGTGCACTGTGAACGCATCCCCATGAATGCTGTCCTGAGAGATTTGCCCTGCATGGGTCTTATGGGATGGAAGAGCTGTTCAAATGTGACTGTGAGAAGGCATGAACGCTGCTACGGCCCTGAAACATGCACAAATGCACAACCGAGCGATCTCAACAAGCCAACATTTGAGTATGCTTTTAGCAGTGTTGCCACAGGTGTTATTACACTAAAAAAAAAAAAAGTGGAACACCTTTGTTCAGGTACCAGAAGGAAGTTAATTTATTTAGCTTTCTCTCTGAAAGGAAGTAAGGCTGCAAATATTTGGGTCTGGTGGTGTTTGTTTAGAGAGTTACTACATGGTAGAAAGAGTGAAATGACCAACCTGCCTTTATTCAGCAAATCCCAGGCAAGGCTCACCAAAGAATCATCCCTAGCCCTTACTTAGCAAGAGCTAGCTGTGGTCTTACATTTCACCGAACTTTACTAGAAATGTTTTATGTATGCATATGAAAATATACCCATGTGCAGCAGCAGTGGCATATCTCATAAGATGACATATGTATAATGGGAAAACAGTAACAATGAACTGCAAAACAGCTACGTTTCGTACAACTAAGCCTCTATCAGTGTGCATGGATGTGTGCCTATGCGCACGGACACACGAAAGGAGCTCTGTTTTCTTTATGCATACACACACAGACAATATAACAGCTAACCTAACAGAGACTATGGAAGGAGCTTGATTCTGTTCTTATCCTATCACTACACCATTGGTAATGCTATTTCTGATTTACCTCACTGAAAGAGCAGATGTATGTGCAAAACTGCAACGCATAGTTAATTCATTCCTTTCTTGTTACAGCTATTAGCAGAATCAGCAACATAATTCCCAAACCACTGACTGAGCATGGAAGGCAATTTTAGGCACCAGTAAATTATCACTGATAAAACATTCCTGTTTTTTCATGCCCTTTGTGGCTTTGTTATTCTTTTGCTCACAGAAATAGACAATGTAGGGAGAGGTTCTCTGGGCAAAATATTCCATTAAACCTCATGCCAATTAGAGCTCCCTGCTGCATTTGCTGCCCCACATCAGAACACTCACCCAGCTGCTACAAACACTGCAGGGGTTTCTGTCTGGGCAACTAACTACTTACACAGTTATTTCAGTTAGCAGACCAAAAGCAAACAAACAAGTTAGCGTCCAGCCATTCTGCACAAACCAAGGTCAGCTTCTCTTCCTCAGTTCACCTCCTATCCCCACGTCTCCCTCATACACTCCACAGTTCACTTCTGGGTGGAAAATAGGAACCGTGCACAAAGAATTGAGCTGTGAACAGCCAGTTTAGCTTTTCAGTGATAAACACTCTGGAAAGCAATGCATCGATTTATCTGGAATTAAAGAACAGGATAACCCAGCCAGAAATTCAGCAATAAATGCTCTCTCAATACTCAAGGTTAGAATGACTTGGACACCATCCTCAAATGACAGAGCATAGAAGCGACAGGCTGTTTCTCAGCACAGGTTCTTTCCACTGTCTCAGAATGCTTTGGGTAAGGTCCAAATCCGGGAATGAGAGTCAATCCCTGTCATCTCACTGAGAAGTATCAAACTGTTGTCTTCTTCACACTATTAAACTGATAGAAGGGAGGGAGGGGAATTCTCACTCTCTCACCCCCTTGAACTGTTTAAAGACAATGTTTTCATCTTTGCAAGGGCATCCACTGTCTCCCTCCCTGCTAAATTCCCCTCTATCAGAGCACAAGCTAAAACCAGACACTTCTTGTCCCAACGCTGAAATGAAAGGCTGGCATCCAGAGCCCTGCCAGCCCTCCCACATCAGCTCCAGGGCCAGGAGCAATTAGAAAGAAGCTAGGCATACGATAACAAAGCATGGGAAACATCAGCCTACGCGCCGATTGCCGAGATGTCTTTATTCACATTTTCCCTCCTAATTAATGAGGCAGCAGATCTCTCTAGCCCTGCCCACACTTCAAGTACAATCTTGCCTCTGTGCCAGCACCCACAGTGCTGTCAAACCAGGCTTCCACAAGTGTGTTTGGGAAAGATCCAGGAAAGCACCCTGTTTAGAACATAACCACTGCCTCTAGTCCTGCAGCTGTGAGAAGTCCTAGCAGCAAAACTGCTCCATAGGAAAGGATCTGCTGGACAGGATTCTTCAGAAATGGGACTCTGGGAAGAAGGCTCAGCACCTTACTACATGGACAGTGTTAGCAAACCCTGACGATGGAAGACCATATTCCTTATTCATATTCTTCAAACTTCTTAAAAACAACCATGTACCTGAAGGTCTTGTGCTATTAGACAGTCCTTGTGATTCCAAAGTCTAAAATAAGTCTCCTCAATTACCAAGTAACTACTTGGTTTTAGCTATTACTTTGATTAACATTTTCAGATCCTATTTGCAACTGGTCTTTCTCCATCACTAACTGAAATAAAAAGACTGATGGTTGTTTGGACCTGTGAGACAGCCCTCTCTTGCACAGACCTGTTAGAACTTCAGTAGGAACTGTAATGAGATTCAGCTGGGCTGCAAGAAAGGAAGAAAGTCTCTAGGGTTTGTCAGGAAGGACTCAAAGCTAAATGTCCATCTTACTGCAGTTGAGCTTCGGTGCTGAAATCACCATAGGAGATCCTACTTCTGTCAATCACAACAAAGGTAGTGCTATGTTCATAGCATCCAAGCCTGAGATGAACTTCTGGGATTATTCTGCCCTTTCAGGAAACACCTCTATCTACAGAGCCACCCAGCAGCTTTGCAGACTAGGGGAACTAGAGCTGCTCTACGCACAATGGCCACTGTGGAGCTGCACAGGTTCAGTCTGTAATCCCTTCTCACCGACTGGAAGTTCTGAAGTTCTACCAGGGTCTTCTTATCTACGATGACTTGTCCTTTTAGCTTGCAATGGAATGCCTCCTCTACACGTCTCTGGGGTGAAACTTCCTCCAAGGAGAGCAGCAGTGGAGGCAGCTGGCTAGGATGGGCTGAAATAGCCAGGGATGCTCGACGCTCAATGGCTTCTGAGGAGAAAAGAAAAAGCACAGGAAAATAAAGGCTCAGTTTAAGAGCCATTAGACTTCTGCACTCAACTCTTCAACTCAAACTAAGCAGTACTGAGGAAACATTTTTTCAAATTTTTGATTGCCAGATAGGGGAATGCTTTAAGGTAAATGTTTGCAAAGCCATTTCTTCATTTGCCATGATGCTTACCAAAAGCAGCAGATGACAAAAGCTCTTACAGTCTTTACCTTTTAATAGCTCCTTAAATTCCTGCAGAAGGACTTCTCGGGTGACTTCAGCACCAGGTGCTCCTGGAGGTCCCTGGGGGCCAGGAGGTCCTGGGGGGCCAACAAGGCCACGCTAAGGAAGTAACCAAAGAAAAACATGTGAATTAGAACCAGGCAATTGGACTGACAGACCAAAAATTCCCTCAGCTGTGACAGTCCTACAAGGGCTGTCAGCCACATGAGCATCCCCCCCTCCACTATCACTTCAACTACAGGCCTGATGCAGGAAATCTTAAACTGACTCTCCAGGCAGCCACACACACATTAGAGCTTTAAACTAGTAGTATAAACATGAAGCAGTGTCATCAATGCTATTTTGATGTATATTGTTCCCAAGAAGTAAAAAACCAAAAAAGGCTCAGTCCAAGAAACAGCTGGTTTAAACAAAAACGAATGTTGACAGTGGGATTCAGATACCTTATCTTACAAAGCATGTAGCACTTACTGTTTCAAACTTCTAAATACTTTGAGAAATTAAACACAAACCAATGAAAACGCAGCACTCTCTGGGGTGGGAAGGCAAAAGCCGGAGCATACAAAACACCTTGTAGGAAGGGAAGGCACAGTGCACATTTATTAGCTGATGGCAACTTAGCAATAACCTACTAATTTCTTGTCTTTCCCTTTGCATCTTCTTTTAGAGGTATTGCCATCATCTGGGCGGTGAACAAAGGAGATCCAGGTCCGCCGTGGATCTGTGATTCGAGGATCTGGAGATTCTAGGATCTAAAGAGAAACAAGAACAAATATCACTGCATCTCTTTGGCCACTACATGGATTCAGAGAATCCAAACTTTCCAGACCAGACTCTTGTCTGCTGCCTAAACCACCTCCTTGATCCAAACATACAGTATTTGGGAGGATGTTGAAGGTGGAATAAAACGGGATTTTACACGCCTGTAACAAGCAATTCAGTTTGGATTATCCAGTACCATGCCACTTTTTGTCATTTACAGGGGAATTGCAAACACAGGATAGTACTTCAGTCTGAGTTCTGAGAGCATACGGACACCAGCCTTTCAGAGAGTCCCATCAGAGTGGGATTTTTTTTCTTCATAAGTTATACGCCAAGCCTGCCAGTAGAAATGTCCCAAAAACCAGAAGATGCTGCCCTTGAATATCAAAATGCCTTCTCATAACCTAAATACGCTATCACCTGCAGGGCCTCCCAGCTCCCTTTGGTAAAGACATCAGGAAGAGCCAAGAGCAGCTTTCTCAAGCTGCTGGGACCCTCAGCCTTCTGACAGCCCTAACACACGCCACTGAAAACCTGCCCAGGTGCCAGAGATCGTTCACCACTGGCATCTGACATTTATCAGTTGGATTAATCAAGCAATACAGGGAGATTAAAACCTTGAAATGCTCCGTAACTTTCAAATCACAGGAAAAAAAAAATAATTCACAATGAAAACCAAAGTCCACATTTGATCATAGAAAAGATGTCCATTGGCAAGTTTAACTACCTTGCCCATTCCTATGTTCTGCAAGTATATCGTAGCTGTAGAGAAGTTATCTATCTCCTCCACTGCAAAAATGAGGAAACAGGCCAGCTAGAAGCAGAAGTCAGCAATCATGGGCAGACTCTGACCACTAACTGTGAAGACAAACAGATGTTCTCAGCCTTTCTGGAGCTCCAGCTGTGAAGAAACAGGCCAGAGCAGACATCTTGTCAGGGAGAAAAAAGAAATCCAGATGGCACATCCCAGAAAAATACGTTAAAACTCCTGAAGCTTAAAAAAAAAAAAAAAAAACCAAAAAAATCCCATAGCTCTCCAGTGGCTTGCTTAAATTACAAATCCCTCTACAAGACAGTCACGGCACTCCCCGATTTCTCCAGCACAAGGATGATTGACAGTTGAAATTAATGTTCCATCCTTGTGGTATTATTATTTAATTACTATGGCATGCATGAGCAATCCCAGCAATAAGCATGCAAGCCTCTATTTTTCTTGGCAGCAGCAGCCTCCAGGAGCCAGAGAGACCTTGCAGCCAACACAGGTATCAGTCAGGACTGAGAACAGCCTTGGAATCCCGGCAGAGGGGACCTGTCCCTCCTGGGGTGCTGTTTACAGAGCAAATCTAACCTCCAGGAGCCAGGAGGAATCCTCCTGTTAACTCCAGTGAAATCAGCCTTACTCCTGAGCACTTGAACGGTACCTCCAAAATCAACAGGAGCCTTGCCAGCAAGTTTTAATGAACTTTCAATCCAGTCTTTTAACGTTACTTTGGAATCAGAATACAACGGCATCTATCAGTTCAGAATTAGTTTAAGACACTGATGAGAAGTCAGCCCGCTCTCTCCTTACCTTCCCTCACAATAAAAGACAAGTTGAGCTGTAATTCAGGCTGCTGTGCACGAGCAGAGCCTGCGGTTCTTCCTGGCTCCAAGTCCCAGAACCGCACGCACTGCCCAGGGACACACACCGTCCTGGCCCAGCAGCCAGCACAGGAGAAAATACTATCAGAAATAAGATAAATATAATAAACAGCAGAGTTTGATCCTGAAAAATTTCTGAACTGCATCCGAACTTTCCTGAAATTCAGGGATACTGGGATCCAGCCTGCACCTCTGCTAAAAACCAACGTGAAATGGACAAAAGTAGTTTCAGAGTCTGGCTCTAAGCATTTCTCAGAGTGGGGCAGGATGGAAAGAAAGCATGGAAAGGTTACAGCTTTGCGAGAGGACAGCATCCTTTTCCCCCGCAGTTAGTCAGAGCTGTGCATCCAAGAACATACACCTAACCATTCCGGTTCACGGTCTTGATTCCTGAAGTTACTGCGCTGCAAGTTTTGCTCAAACAGTTATCTAAGCATTTGTCCATCTGGAATCATATTTAAGAAAACTTTGCTTAATAGTTGCCAGACACAAAATGGACCTGACTAAGCATTTCAATTATCTTAATCCACAAATTTCTATGTTGTTATACCTGATTTACACCAGCAAGAGTATTGTCAGCTTCATTATGAAATTAGGAGCACGTTATTTATTTCAGTAGTGTACTTTACTTGGAACAGGTCAAAAAGTGACAGACCACTTTTGTTTTAGCATGAAAAATCCTATGTCAGCTGCTAAAACCTTATGGTTATACACACTCTTGGTTATTAATGAGATGTAAAACCAAGGTCCTGACCACTTGTGGTTTTTACAGGTCTCTCAAGAACTCTCCCAAGAGCAGCAGTGTTAGGTTTGTTATCTCAGCCAAATCTGGAATGGAATTCCTACGTAAATTCCCACTATGTTTTGTGATTGAAAAAATGATTCTTCGCTCCTTTAATTGGCTATCGCAAAAAAGCTTCGCCTCTCCGCGTAAACACAAACTGCCTCCAGTGGTCACACCCTTAATGAATTTAATGAATCTAATGGAACAGTTCATGTGAGCAAGAGCTACTCTGGGTCAGAAAAAGAGATGGTGTTTGTAACTGCAATGTTAACCAGTGCCAGCCCTGGCTGTGCCAGCAGAGCTCTGTCTTTAGGGATGTCACAAAACCCTAAGGGACCGAACAGCACCAACAGAGCAGGTACAGAACAATGCATCCAGCACACACAACTACCTCTGATGTAGGACTACAGACTTAAACAAGGAGCTTTAAAAAATCTCACAAACAGCTCTGAGGAATGAGACCAAGCACCGAATTACTTGATATGCCGAGTCAGATGTACGAATACAACTTTATTTTACAGGGCCACAAAGAATTGCCAGGAAGCACGTTATTTTTTATAGCCCTTCTTGTTCATGACATGCCAGAGCAAGACTGACAACGATGACAGATACACAACATGACAGATAACGTCTTCTATTACAGATCGGTCACAGTCCAGTCTCTCTCATGGCTTTAATACTTGTAAGACCCAAAAATACTTTTCTCAATTACACATGTAATCACACACTTCAGGCTCAGACTGAAATCTCTTTCCAGAGGAGGAATGCAATCTATGCAATGTCATTGAACCAGCTGCTGTTTTCAAGTGGAAGCAAAAGGCCCCAAAGAAATGATTCAGAGAGATTTAAGCAATAAACCAGGTAGACCTAGCCCTAGATGTTCGACAGAGACAGAAGGATCACAAAGGAAATAAAACTTAAAGGACCTCTTGGCTCCATAGTGGATAACTAAATTAAAAACTTTACACTATTTCTTGTAGAAATTAGACTGAAGGTAAAAATTCTGTTGACCTCAAATAATCCGTGAAATTTCACTGGGACACTGAGTCAATAATTTTCCCCAGGTTAGGATGCTGTCCTTGAGTTGCTTAGCTGAACTACCCCTAAAAGCAGCTCGCAGAACAGCTCAAGCTGTTCAGGACACCCACAGATTGTCTAGTTCAGCAGCCCCTGCTCCAAGCAGGTACACTATAGCAGATTACTCTGGACTATGTGCAGGTTTTGTCTGTGTCCAAGGCTGGAGACTCCACAGCCTCTCTGTCCAGCCTTTTCCACTGGTTGACCATCCTCACAATAAAGAAGCTTGGCCAGGGGAAGGTAAGCCTGGCAAGTGGCGGCTGCAGGTACTCAGCCACACACAGTCACAGTGAGAACGTCCAGGAGATTAAAACCTCTGTATCCATCAGTCGTGTTCTGCTCTCTTAGTCCATCTGTGTCAGAGAAGAAAACTCTCCCATGCTTGGCAAGCACATCATGTTGACAGCAACTCAGCAAAGATAAGACTTGAGGATAACTTTAAAAAAAAAATAAATTTGAAACCCAACACACTTACTATTTCCTGGGAAATATCAGGTTTGTCAGGAGATTTGAGACTTCTGCTTCCCTGTTTTAGGCAGAGGTTTCACCACATGAGTCATGCTCTGTGAATGCTAAAGGGGAGCTTTCTCCACTCCTACTTGAAAAGAATTCCCAAGAGAAATTTGTCCCAAATTGTTTTGCTTCATTAGAAGGAAAACACATCTACCTCTTCAACAGTATGAATAAAAACCTACTACTCTCAGCTAGCATTTCATTCCCTGCTCCTGCTTTCATAAAACTACCAGCTGGCCACAGAGTCTTCCAAGGTAAACACAGCCTTAATTTTTACTGTACAAGGCCAAAAATAATTCCATCTTTCCTGTTATGTGCTGTAGAGAAATGAAATGGGACACTCCTGCTGTTTCACTTTGCTGTGCAGGGCATCCTTTCATGAAACAAAACTGCTCACAGAAGTACCTTCAAGGACCAAAGAGATCAGTCTTCCATAGAGAACTGTTTTCAACCTTCCTCTAGCTTGATAGGTTAGGTAGGGATAGCTTCACTAGTACTTTACTTCTTCCCTTAGTGAATACAAATTGTGATGCTTTGCTGTGAATGGCAACTGTCATTTTCCCCAGAAATCATGGCAATAAGTACTGCACTTATAGTATGTGTAAAATAATCCCCTTAGCTTGGGCTGGTGCTATATAAATATAAAATACAATAGAGTCACCCACAACATTTAGAAAGAATACTGAACTAGAGCCTGGACTTCAACCTCAAATAGATTCCAAGGAGAAAAGTTTGCATTGCAAAATTTGGGAGGGGATATCAAGCAGAGCTCATAAGCATTTACATCAAAGATTTGGTTTCGTCCTATCCTTAAACAGAACCCGCCTTCAGTGAACTTGCCAGCTCTCACTGCAGCCAAGCTTTTGCCATGGATATTTTAAAGCAAAGTATTTCAACACAGAAACTGCAGCTTCCAAACAATGTCTGTTTTAATGAATGCCCACCAGCCTCCGAACGAGCACTGTATTTCGTCGAGCGATAACGTATGTACGACTATACAACTATTTCTGCTTGCTTTTGGAATTAGAATATATTCTGCTTGTGGTCCGATATGCTTCACATCAAGCCAAATTAATTCCAGAATAGACTCAAATTTAGTTGCACCAGATAGGTATCTGGCCCCTTCTGCAAAAGCAGAATGAAGCAGTTCTAGAGAGAGAAGAAGAAAGTGATTGATTATAAGCACCTCAAGAATTTAGCATGTATACAACCTGTCCTGACACAGCCCTGCAACACACAACCGAAAAACTAGCTGCAGAAACACTGCTTACAGACCCCTAATGATAATTTTAAGTGCAGCAGCCAGCTTTTTTTATATAGAGGGCTGTTTCCCAGACTTGTCCAACCTTAACCAATTACTCTCACAATAGCATTGAACAGGATATTTAGGATGTCAGCCCAATTGTTCCAACTTGCCCCCTCTGCCATGCCCCAATTTTTGACTGGTTTGTTCCTCTATTGCTATAGTGACTGCCATCCCTAATGCCTGTGATCAAAGTCATGTTTTAGAGGTCACCTCCATTTGAACAAGGGACATTTTTGTGTGAGTGGGGGGGGGGAGAGAGAGAGAAGAGGGGCTGTGTGACAGGGGAGACTCTCTCCTTTCTCAGGGTTGTGGTCTCTCTTCCATTTCATCCTGCTCCCAATCCTAGGACCCGCTTTTAATTCCCTAACTCCCTCTCCTACTCTCAAGCATTCTATGCAAATTTTCATCTTATGGGATTGTGGGGGCTCTGTCAATGGACTGGAATTTTTTTGTGGCTTTCAGCCTGGGGTGATTCTCCCAAACACTCTGCAAAATTCACTCACTCAACCTAGCAATTCAGCTACAGCCACCCAGGCATCATACACACACACTTGCCACTTCTGCGCTATTACCACCATCCTGAATCCTTTCCTACAAAAGCCACAATCACCTTAAACAGATCATCTGACTGCACAAAAACATTTCTCATCTGTAATTTTCAATCACCGCAGCCTCTCTGGGAGAAGGTGCAGCACAGAGAAAGCTCAGGCATGCTCAGGTGTTTATACTGTTGCCTAAGACAGTTTTGAAATAACATTCCAGAGAGTAAAGGGTTTGCCTGCAAGAGATACATTAATATTCCAGTATCTCTATTGTACTGCAATAGCCCACTTGCCTTTGTTTAATCAGTTGTTTCTGAACAGGATAGCTGGTCATACACTAGGACTCCAGAATGTCTTTACATTTTAGTCAGCTAATATGGGACAGGAACTTCAGTCGTGCGGATTCTAAAATAAATTATAAAGCGCAGTATTCCAGTGTTTGCTTCAGTAAGCTAGAAAATCAATCATGCAAAAGCAAAAGAGAGAACATTTCTCTTTAAAATTAAATAGAATTTGGCAAGATTGTTATTGCCAGAAATAAGTTTTACCAAGTGCTGACAACACAGAAACACCTACCTTGGGATGCCCGTGCAGTTCTTCACTGTTTGAGAGGGTAGCATTGAAAGGCTCTGTATACTGATTAGGTTCTTTCTTCATCTTTCTCTCTCTCTTTGCTGCCGTAACTCTGAAGAGGCAAAACTGCTGACAAAGTAAAGTTGCCACAAATACCCAGGTGCACCCCTTCATTTTGAAAAGGGAGGGGCCAAGTCAGGAACAGAACTCTCCAAGCACAAAAACTTTCACCACCAATAATAGGAACAGACACAGACTTCTCTCTAAAAAAAAAAAATAAAAATTAAAAAGGTTAGAACTATTAAAGATGATCCTCTGGGCTATGCAACGTCAAATGAGCAGTATGCATGGATGCGCTGGTTGCTGGAGAGATCGAGCAGGACACATGGAAATGGTATAGATAAACTTGTTTAAAAATCTGGATTCACTCGAAGAAAGAGGTAAGTCCATTCAGCCCCTTGAAGCTTACATAAATACAAGGGGCCCTGGAAAGTCCTGCCACCCACCTTGAAGTGTCGCTCCCCCCCCACAATAAGTCTTCAGACTCGTTTAAAATGCACTCAACTATGAAACCTAGAGAAGTCAAATTGCTCAGGGCAACAGTTGCTCAAGCTGGAGCTGACAACACAAACTCATTAGGGGAGTCGTTAGGTTGTTTCTCTTCAACAGGAGATTTCACTTTCTGTCATTTGAAGCATTGTGTTCAGTTCAAAGCAGGCTTGAATATGTTCCATCCATTCTCTCGTGAATGATACCTCCTCTTCCTCAGTGACAAGTCCTCATCCTTTCCTTTCAAGATGCTGGGGAACTGTAACCCAAGGTTGCTACAGCCACTGCTCTTCTGAAGAGGCTGCGAGCATCACAGCTCAGCCAAGTGCTCAGCCTTCTAAGGAGAAAATAAATTTCTCATATCATAAAAGTTAAAACAGGGAGAAGCAAAGAATCTGAAGATGTACCTAGGTCCATTAGGAGCAGATAAAGTTGTCCCAAGTCTAGCTTCTCTCCCTCTTTAGCTGGGTTTATCTTCACTTTTCTTTAATGAGACGATGCGCAGTTAGTCCCGATGCCACAAGCAGCTGTCAGGATGTAGAATCACATGTCCTTTTCATCCTCATCTCCCCTCAAACGAGGCAGGATCTCAGGAACCTCTGAGTGTAGATCAGGTCTGATTTTTCTTGCTGCTCCTTTCCCCAGCTGCACACTGGCAAAACCTTCCTCAGCTTTTGCTTTACCTCAGCAAATAAGTACTTCTTTCCTGAATTAGTTTCCATCAACTTCAAGAAAGGGGAAAATAAAAAAAATAAAAAAATAAAAAAGGAGGAGGGATCACATTCTAATGAGCTGTCAAGCCTATTCTCTTCACATTCCTATTAGACTCACTGATAAGTGGAGCTGGCCCGTGTGCCAGGCAGATTTAAACCAATGCCCGCTCCCTGCTCCCTCCCCTCAGCCCTATTCTGTACCTCCCCTTCATTATCTCAGAGAAATCACCATTTTTCTGGGAAGTTTGTAAAACTGTACACGAGTGTGTGGTAGAGCTAAAAATATGTGGCTTGGAATATGCACTGAGCATCGCACCACACATTGATCCATCAGAACTCCTGCTTTATGCTCCAGTTAGCTGTGTGCCATACAACATTTCCCCTAGCTCTCATTGCAAGCTGGCTCAGTGGGGGCTTTCTGATTTCTCTGCAGGAAGGTGGGCTGCTTATTAATAATAACAGAAAATCAAAAGTTACACATCTCCTATAAGCATCTTGTAAGAGAGACCTTGAAGTTCTTGGACAGTCTGCAAATCTTTGTCAGGTCCCCAGCACCTAGAACCAATATTCCTATTCTTTATACAAACACGGAGAGTGATGCAAAAATTGCTCTGAGTTTGTACCATAAGAGAGTCCAAGAATGACAAAAGGTTGAAGATCACATAATCTGAAGCCCCTTATGCAGTCAGCAAGGAACAGATTTGCTTTAACAGTCCCTTCACCATGCCTTCTGTAATCCAAGTAGTAATGCCAGCACAGATCTTCATCAGACTTTAGAGGCAGCCAGGGTGGATCAGGAGCAACAGCTCTATTACCTATGGCTCAGAAACCGAGGCATGAACAACTCAAGTGCAAAAGCAAGACATAGAATACAGATTTTTTTTTTTTTCTTTTTTTCTTTACAGCATCTTTGGAGAGAAATGGAGCTTGGGAAAGACAAGAGAGTGAGAGTAAGAACACAGAAGCTAAACGGTTAACAGCATATCACCCCTCCCCCAACTAGCTCACATTCCATCAAAACTACGTGGCAGACTTTATTTGTTAATAATATTTAACTTTCTTTGGCGCCTTCTCATACTTAAGCCTCTTTTTTCAGGTTAGTTGTAGACAAGCCATGAATTTGTAAAAGTGCACTTGATGACACATTAATAGGACAATCTGTCATATTGCAGCTAAACAGCTTGACAGATCCACACACCATGGCAAGAAATGACATTCAAGGCTGGAATGGGGCAATCGCTTTTTTGGTCTGCCAGTACAGACTGCATCTGTCTGCCTGCAACATCTCCTTTCCCATCCCGAGAGCCAAATCCCAAAGCTATATCCCCAAATTTGGGGGAGATGAATCCTAACTACATTTGCAATTGTAAGGCGAAGTTACTTGATGGTCCACAGAAGGACAAACTGAGTGCAGCTAACTGCCAGCTGTATACTTTTCTCTACATTGGGCTGAACAAGTGTCAGAACAGTTGTTAACCTTCCTCCAACTTTCAATTTCACATTTGTATTATCTGTAGAAAACCACACACCTTGCTGCTACTGTTCTCACGTCCCAGTTGCAGCAGTTCCAAAGCACCTGAGTGATGCTAACGCATGAACAACATTAAACCTGCATTTGCAAGAAAAAAAAAGGCCAATGTTGCACTTAACAGCGCAGCAAACGAAAGATCTCAAAGTGACTGAAAATAAAGTTTCTCCTCTGAGCTCAGCATCATTGTAGCAATAACAGAAATTGTTAAGAATGTAACAATACCAATTCTGTATGAGGAAAGTTTTGCAGTAGGCAAGATGATGTAAGAAGCCACGTTTACACTTCAAAATTGTGCGCAAGAACCCAAATTCAGTGTTTGCAAGCACTGTAGGAAATGTGTGTAAAGCTGGAGAGCGAGAGGTCAAAAGCTAGGATTTTCCCAGAGTTGCCCACTGTAGATACATTGAACAACTCCTAAGCCTTGATGCAGATAGTGATTTTTTTTTTTTTAAGCCACTATAGAAGGTGGCACATTCCCTGACACAGCCCCCATCCTGCTTCATAGCAGACAAAGGTCTAGAGTACTCCTATGACAGATGCCTTAGATTTAAATCTAAAATTTCCCAACACTAATCCAATACAAACTCAAGCTTTTTGATCGGGTTAATACACAAAAGCTGTTAGAACAAACCAGCAGACAAAAGCGCAGCTTTGGGAAGACAGACCAAGAGCTTCTGGCCACTTCAGTTGTCTTCTGCAAAATCCCCCCGCGGAGCTGCCCGTACCCCACGTTTCGGGGACCCTCTCCCTTCGGCTCCTGCCCACATTCCCCACCCAGCACGGCCCCGTCCCACGCGGGATCGCTACGCCATCTCGCGGCAAATCCACGGGAACACAGAGACACTTGGCAAAACACGGAAACATCAGCCGCAACTCCGAAGGTTTCTCTTGCAGCACTCTTCAGTGACCGAGGTATGAAATAACGCTGTTGGGACAAAGCTTTTACCACTACTAAAAGGTTCCTGGTCATTCGTTCCACATCATTCTCATTCATTGCCCAGAAAAGTCTTTTCAATAACATGAGACGTGAATGTTTTGAGTTCATTTTCAACAGCCTCCCTTTTGTGTTTGTAGGTGATTTTTCCACTGAAAACATGATTTTTCTGCTTTAAAATCTCACCTTTGCTGGGCAGCAAAAAAAGTATCATCGTGTACAGGTGTTTGTCTTCCTGTGACCGGGTTGCAATCTAACCCGCTAACAGCAACAAATTATTAGCAGAAATTATTCAATCAAGAGACATTCAAAAAATACCTTTTGAAGCACAGGACTTAAAGGTAATAATTTAATTAAAAATTATGAGCTTGCTCTTCTGAAAAAAGGCAATTTGTCACTTGCTGACTGCTTATATATTTAAGGCAAGTTGGAGAAACCATGAGGTGGACAAGCAGCTTTTCATTTCTTTGGCCTTCCGTATACGGGAGAGTTTCCCACTTCCCATCTGTCCTCTTGGCAAGAATCTTCTATGACTACATGGACCTGAAACACAGCAACATGGAATCCTCACCTGGCTAGCTCCTTACTAACACAAGCACTAAAAAAACCCTGAAGCAGGGCAATCGACAAAACGAAAAGCACCAAGTCTTCACAATGGAGTTCAACTGTGTTTTGGATCCACACACACAACTGGAATGCCAGCCCAAGGTCAGATTCTGAAAGTCAGAAGTGAAGACAGCCTCTGAGTAACATTTACTGCTTCACACAGATCGGAAGCTATCTAGACACGCAGATAACTGAAGCTGTCGAGATAACACAGACCCAGCTGTCCAGATGTTAAGGGAATAGCAGCAGAATGAAGTCAAACTGTACTCAAACAGCAACTGCTGAGTTAGTAGCACGGTTCCAATCTACTATTTTTCTTCAGAGAAATCATCACTGTTGGCACAAACCTCGTAACAGCATCTTAGAGTGGCTCCTACATGTCTCTGAGTAAGTACTGAAAAAGGTACTGCACTACAATGACAGTCGAGACATTTATGCAGTTGTAGAACAAATACCTCTCTGTAAAGAAACTGCATTTTCAAACAAAAGATCTCAACTTACTACGTGTAGGTCTTCCTGGAGGTGTTTTACCACAAATAAAGGGATACCAAACTAACTTGAGGGAAGAAAAAAAAAAATATAAATCTGGGAGAGATGCAGCTTCGCCATAGCTTTTGCTTTCTGGTCCATATATATCCAGGTAGACTTCTTCCCAGTGATTCCTTTCCCAAAAACAGTCCCAAAGAAAGTACAAAATTGATCATGAATGTTTATTATGAACAAACAGCTTTACAATGCACTCACTTCTACTCCTCAGTACACGCTTGAAGGTAACTTCCATGACCTTGAAAGCTTAGGGGCAGAAAAGTTATGACTACACACAAATCCAGGATTTTAAAAATCAAGATATCTTCAAAGGCAACCACTGAGATGTCTTCTGATTCAAGCTGCAAAAACTCCCTACCACCTGTGTATAACAATCTCATAGAAATCTATGAAATTGCAGCATGAAAGTGAAGGGCCAGACATTTGCTCCAACGCAGTATACTGAGGGACAGCTTTTAGTTTTATTCCATTAAGTAATGCACTGCCTCAGGGCACGATAGTATTTTTGCATGGCAAAGAACAGTTTACTCCACCTAGTGACTTTGGTAACAAAAGATCAGATAGCGCATACTATTATAAATTCTTTTAAAAAACACAAAACAGTAAGACCTGCACAAAAGGGAATAAATCTTCCGTTACCAAAGGCGATGAGCAAGGAGATGTATCTTGTAAGCCATAGATGCAAGGGTTCAGTCAGCTATTGCTCCTAGCTTCCAACAAATGGCACCTGAACTGTCAAGTCTTTCTCTAAATCCAGGGTACTGAAGTGAAACTGCAATTGGAAGTTTTGTTTTTCAAATACAACCAATCCTCAGAAAAAAATGCAGCATATCCAGGGTTTAACCGAAGTTTTTTTGTTTCCAACTGTTGACACTTAAAACAAGAGACCCACCTTCAAATGCTTGGGCGTAGCTTAAGGCCAAGTTCTTGTCACATAACAGAATGCCTTTTATCCAACATCTCTGGATTTTACTAGTTCTTTTACCTTGGTTAGGCACATTTCACAAAAGATGCAAACACACCATGGCCAAGGTCTCCTTGCCTTTGTCTTTATTTAGGTGGACAAAAGAACTTCCATAAGATAAGAAACAAAGATAACCAATTATAAGCTTCTTTCTGTACGTGGTGTCAATAGTAATAAAAGGCATTGCGAGAACACAAACATGTTTGAATGATACCAAGATCTACGAGGCAGAAGAGCCTCAGCTACAGGTCCATATGCTTTGAAAAAAAAAACATCAGCGTGACAAGCCATCTTGAAAATCCTGTCACTGCAGGAAAGACATGATACTCCGCCTTCCTTTCCAGCACACCTCCAGATCAACAGAACATAACTGTTTCTAGATAGATACAACTGGTGCTTCTCTTTTTACAAGAGCTGATTAAGCATTTACAAGAGGTAAATTGAAAAAGTTATAAATAAGATTTGGTAAAACCACAAAATAAAAAAAAAAAATCAAAGATTTATAAATACATTTTAAAATCCAGCCTTTTCCAAATTCCATCCCTAGACACCCCATCTCCTCCTTCCCTTCCTTACCTCAGTAAGAATTGCTTTAAGATTTCCTTAGTATAGAGCTGTTTTGCTAGTTTTGATAATTCCTACCTATCGCAGAGAATTGGTCACGTTTATTGATGCTCTAAGCTGCATGGCTCATGGGTTAACAACATACTTTTGCTTACAATTCAAGATACCAAGGAGAAGCAGAGAGAGAGAACAAATCTGAAAGGGAAACTAAAACAGTTTTGAAAACATTCTTAAGATACATGAGGTAATATTTATTTGGGCTCTTTACGAAACTTAAAAATAAAAATAAGACTGCAGTGAGATGCAGAGCTTCTTACCCCGCTATCACCTTTGACAGTTTGTTGTACCATTAACAGTGAGTGCGTTCTTCCCCAGGTGACTAGGCATCACCGTCAATTATGAAAGGCACAGTAAGTTTGCCTCTGATAAAACAAAACATTTGGATAAAATTAAGCTGGGGGGCTGAAAAACCAAGCAAACTGAGTTAAACAAGTAATTTCAGACAGACTTTTGAACGACCCCAGCTCCACAGTCCTGCAATCCCATGAACAAACATCGGTATTTCAGTCATCAATCATCTGAAGGGGAACAGTGGATGAACTTACACCTAAGAGCAAAAAGCTCCTAGAATCTCAGACGAATGAGAAGGGTCTGGCTTTTAGCAGTGGTGGTTTTTTAAGAGTTTATGCAAATCTTCAAGTAAGGAAGTAGAACTAAATTTAAGGGTTTACTTCAGTTAATGACACTTCAGATTAATTCAGTTGACTCTGAAGAAGCTGGTTTGTTATGCAGATTCACTTGTCTTTTTATCTTCACAAGGGCTAAGGTTACTTCATTTACCAAAGGCCAAGAAATCCAAAGATATTCTGAATACACAATCAACTCTCCATTGGTGTGGGCAGTTTTATTATTTTTTTCAACAGTGGCACCTTGTGATCAAAATTCAGTATTACAGCTTTCAAATATAACATCTCCCGAAATGGAAATTTGTGAGTGAACAAATCCGAAGCAATACTGGATGTGGGTGTCCCCACTAAAGACTGACCGAAATGCTTTTTCTTGCTAAAGGCCAACAACTGTACTTCTTGTAGCCCAAACAAAGCCTTCAATGACATTGTGACAATTTAGACAACACATTTAACACACATGGTGTTATTTTCCCACTCATCTAATCACTACAGGCTAGATAAGCAACAATGTTCATTCTATTTTAAAAAATAAACCATCAATCTTCTGTAGGATCAATGTTCACATTAACCAAACCCTTACTGAGTCCACATGGAATCTCTACTTGAATCATTTCAGCACCTGTACAGATTCTTCCCTAACGAAAATAAAATCTGATATGCATAAATTATGAAATTTTAAAAATTGTTCAATGAAGTAAAAAGCCTTATTTGCTTAAGATTTTCAAATTTCAAATAACAGATGGAGAACTGCTATAAAAATCAAAGCACTAGAAATGTTAGCATCTCATCAATAATGCTTTGACTTGTTTGTGAGCCACTACTAGATAGTAGCAAGGACAAGAGGATCTGCGAGCAGAACTTCTTTTAGTTTTCTGACTAATCGAAACTACACCATTTCCCAAACATAACCCATGAGCCAACAAATGTTTTACCTGCAACTTGGTAAAACAAATATTTATCCCAGTGTCAGAGTCAGATGCCCAAAGAGTCCCACTCATTCTGCAACTACCACTAATTTGGTCTTGGATTTCTTTTATTCTCCTCATTCTTGCGCTATGCTTCTCAGTACATACTTGACTGTGTAGGCAAAGGCTGCGAAACCAACTATAACGAACAAGTTCGCCAAAGCTCCGCCTAAAAGTCCATGGTTACGATTGGCCTGTTGGAGACCTGGATGATTGGCAGGTGCCAATGGTACATGCCCATTAAGAAGGGGTATTCCATTCTGACCGTAGTGTGCTTCCCCATCAGGGACAACATCTGGTAAAGGGAGGGATGGAGGTCTGTTGTTGAGCTCTTCTTGTGCTTTCTGTTTTTGTTTAATCTCCTGGAGAAAGAAAAAAAGGAAATTGCATAGCTGTAAGTGAAAATGGTAAAGTTTTGAAAAGATTTCAGACCCCAAGTTCTTACGTAACTTCAGTAAAAGAACATGGTATGCTTCTTTCTATTGTAGGTCTCAAACTAAATTAACTTTATTACACACACATATACAGTCTCCTCAACTTCTTCCAAAGTGACCTACTCCAGTAGTTGGCACTAACAATCATTTGGCCAAGTTTATTTTCAGTTCACATGTACATTTTCTGGGAAGCCTTTTTTCAGAAATTAGAAATTCCAGCATCAAAAGTCGTACATGTCCAGTTTGTTTTGAACACAAGGCATGAGAAAAATGAAGAAAGAAATTACAGAAGTTTAGAAGGTTTAGGACTGTCAGTATTACATGTTAAAAATCTCCCTGTACTTGGAATGCAACAGCAGCTATCTGTTACTGTCTTCAGAGCTTCCCGCTGATTCAGGTACTGGCAAAACAGTACTCCAGAAAGCATTTTCGATTCTCTGGCATTCTTTTAACTGATAAGAAAATGCAATTAAGAATTTCAGTACAGATTTATATCTGAGCAACATAAACTTTTTAAAAAAGTTTTAAAGTTTTTTTTAAATAAAACTTTTATTTTCCCAGAAGGCTGTCCCAAAAGGAGACAAAGATTTCAAGATTCAAGTTTTTAAATCTCACACCTAGCAAAAGCACCTTTCCAAGACTCCTTAGACTGAATGAGTACAAGTCT